>NW_021939882.1:699910-995455 GCF_001715985.3 Manacus vitellinus
GCCCTCGGTGGGGGCACGGCTGGGGAGGGGGGGGCTGTCCCCAGGAAGGCTGCGCTGTCCAAACCGCGTTTGTAGCCCGCTGCTGTCGTCAGCAAAGGGTGAAGCTGCGGAGCACCATTTCCCCGCGTGTCGGGATGAGTGCTGCGCTCCCCCCCGTACCTGCTTCCAGTGAGTCGCGACTAGGAGGAAAACAGAAGTTTTCACTAAGCGTCTTGTTTGGGAAATAGTTATTTTTTTTCCTGCCTGCCTCTGTTAACTCTGAAACACACTGCCAGATATGACATCGGATTCCCAATTACCGTACGTGCCAGTATTTTGTAAGAACTGTTAGTGCCTGGGATGATGATTCATCAAGAGTTATTGATCTTTGAGAGATGGACAGCTCTGCAATTTCCATGTGGAAAGCTGTCATCTTAAGGGGAAGCATAGAGGACAAGTTAATCGTGCTAGGTAGAAGTCTGTGTTCGGATTGTTTGGTGGTTTGTCATTGTACTCCCTGACATAAGCAAAGCTTAAGAAAATCCAGGGCAGCGTCGCTGTCTGCATTTGCCTTGTGCGTTGTGGCACAAAACTGGTCACATCGCTCCTTTGTGTGAAGGTTGCACTCCATTGTGATGCCTCCTAAGGGTAACAATTCATAGAAATAAACCAAAAAATGCAAAATTGCAAGATTGAACGTTCCTGTTTGAGGCTCTGGTCTAGGGGGTGTCCAGATTCATTACCAGGCCCATCAGCCACAAAGGTGTGTGAGATGAGACAGCTGCCCAACACAAACGGGGTCCTTACAACTCCTGGGATGATTTTTTGGAGGGAGCGAGTGAGAGTGTGTCTGTAGCGTGTCCACACAATTGTAGGGTAAGGGAGTAATGCTGCAACATCAGAATTATCCTTGGGCCCAGTACAGTTGTCCCAGTATTCCCGAAGGTGTTTAAATAATGGAATTGGTTGGTGGTGTCTTCTGGGACACTTGGCAGCAGCAGCTGGTTCCAGCAGTGCCCCCAGTGCTGCTGCCTGGCTCTCTTCTCTTGGGGCATTGTTTCTTTTGCTGCCTGTTCGTTAGCAGAAGAGAAAACGTGTAAAATAAACACGGCTGGTGAGCTCCCATGAGAGGCAGGCTGCCAGCTGACCTTGCCTGGCAGCGTTGCGCCCAAGCACCTTCTCGCAGAGTTTGCCGGCTCCCGTCATGTCTTTGCTGCTTTGGGTGGAGAATTTCTTTTGGCAGATACTTACCAAAAAAGATCTGAAGCATGAATTTGTGTGAAAGAATGTGCTGGTGAGGTGAGTTGTGTTGTAGTGACCTCCAGAAGGATCACCCAAGGAAAGTGACTCTTTTTTACCCTTACAGTGAATTGAGAGCTGCTGAACTCTGGGAAGGCACTGCTGGATGTCTTTGGTTTCTAAGCAGAGCTTAGGAAGCCTTGGCTCATAATCCAGCAGTGTTCCCAAAGCAATGCTTCTGTGCTGGAGATATTAAATGTTTTCAGCCCTGATCATGCCAGAAGTAGTGAGGAGACCAAGAAGTGTAGAGCTGAAGACAGCTCTATAATGATAAAGGGATCCCTCTATGACTTGTTTTACAGGCTTTGAAAGCCCTAATTTTTTTTTATAATCATTGTATTAATTATAGACCCGTAGAGCAGATTTAATAGACAAGACCTACTTACTCCTTAGGTGTTCACTCATTCTGTAATGGTCTGTGTTGGAATTGGTGTTTATAAAAGTAAAGGCATTGAGCTCTGGCCCAGGGGAGACAGAGCCACCTGCAAGATCTTGGTGAATTTCTGCTGCCTCTGTTGGAATATGGTTAAGGAACAGCTTAACAAACCCACCTTTGATTGTTTTGAACTGTTTGACTTGTGACAGCTGGGCGAGTTCAGTGCATTGAGGGGCTGATTCGGGGACTGAAGAACAGGGTCCTTTTTGGCGGATCAGGATTTACCTTCAGAAGCTCATGTCTTGCCTACCTGCTGCAGCGTTTTTTGAGCTCAAGGTTGGCAGTGAAGTCAGTAATATAATAGGGTGTTTGAGTAAATGTTTCTGCTTTTTCAGGAAGGAGGACTCTTGAAGCAAAGCCTCTCCTCGCTTTTTAACCTCCCAGAAGCATGACAGTGTAGCAGTAAGTGGAGCAACCATTAGGTCGAGTTAAACAGCAGTGATACTGCTGATGCTGTAAGCAGAGGCTGAGGCTCAGCTGGAGTGGCACACTAGAAAATTTTCCTGATGTCCTGATAAGATGTGTGTTACATTTGTTTATGTGTCTGTTTCAGAGTGGAGGTGCGAAGATCCTTTGATCCCTGAGATATGCACCGTCCTGTCCTATTTGACAGGGCTTGACACTGCTGACTGCTTGTGAGGGACGCTGCAGAGATGTAATGATGCCTCGTTTTTACTCTAATGATCTAGTAACAAGGTCTATGTGACTGTCCCCTCATTATTACATGTTCTTTTCTTATCATGTAAATAAATGCAGCCAGCAGCCTGGCTGGTGAAGGCGTGATGGTAGTGTGTGTGTCTGTAGTAGCAAATGAAACATTTTCTGGCAAAACCAGCTTTGCACTACTGTCTATAAACCAAATTCAAAGTATTTTCTCCAACTCTTCTATAGAGGAGAAGTGTGGCTTGCAGTTAAGACAGCTCGACCTTCTGGAACATGTTGTACTCCTCCGCTGTGCCCTGCACCGGGGCTGGTGCTGATGCAAGCACTGGTACAGACAGGTGTTAACAGCACCCCGTTTTGAAAACCTGCTGGATTTATTTCAAGAAATGTTGCATCAAGGCAGTTGGCACTTCTTTATTTTTAAAACCATTTACATCTTGGAAGTAAGAACACTCAGGTTTTAATGACCAGCACTGCAGTCCCTGAGCTTTGCCTGCACTAAGTTTTATGCCGTTTTTCATTCTCCTTGGAAGCGCTCGACCAGGAAAAGCAGTGTATTTCCTAGTGGAAATGCAGGAGGTGCTTTGATTTCTTGAGTAGAGTTTCTTGCATGCCATTTGGCAAAGGCACTGGGTGGATAAGCAGTACTTTCCAGAAGGCACACCTTGGTTGCTACCAGCAAGCACCAGAGGTTGCCTGACTGTTGTTAAGAGAGAGTGCATGTTGCTTTATGCCAGAGCAGAGGTTGGGTTGGCTACCGGTCCTGAAGAGAAGGCAGGGGAAGATTTGTTAGCTTCTCACCCCTTGCAGACTAACTCCCCATAGGGCTTTCCTTGAAACCAGCCTCCAGCACAGGAGATAGGGTGTATGGGAAGCTTATTTTACCTTTGGTGTGTCTTTGCGTTCAGAGTAGACACACTTCTGTTTGCTCGGGCACCCAGCTCGGTAGTGCTACACACACCTATTTCCAAAGTGTTGGGCAATTCTTGCTCTGTCGTGGCACGTAATTGTGGAGCTCTCCTGGCTGTTTGTTGCAACAGAGCTGCTATCGCAGCAGGAGGCCTCCCTCCCCATCACCCCAAGTTTCCTCTCCGAAATATTGTTTTGTTCCGATCCCACAACTCATGTTTGAGTAACTCTCCCCGCCTTGTTGGGGAGGATGAGGGTAACTGGAACTCGTTGCACCAAAAAAACGTGAAGCTTAGTGTTTTCCCTCCCCCGCATACCTTTGCCCTTCAGCTTTGTGCTGGACCTTTGCCCTGTTCTGCACTGTTTCGGGAAGGGAAGGCTGGGGAATGCAGCATAGCTCCTGAGAGCTGACTCACTGGCCCTGGTTGCTGGGCTTCAAGAGCCTGCTTCTGCTGTGACCTCTGGATCCAAACTGCCAAGGCATCACTGAAGGATTCTCTCCAACCACCTCCTTACCTTCACAACTCTTCTTTTAAGCTTTTTTTTGCCTGTGGTGTCATGGAGGTTTCCACCAGGAGTGCATCAGGGATCACTGGATTGGGCAGCAGAAGGGCTTGGTTCAGATGTGAAGACTAAAGATGTGAAGGCTTTCCCAGAAAGGAGGGCTGGGAATGGGGGCACTGGGGCTGCAATGCTCTGCTCTCCCTTCCAGATTATGACACCCGATATCCTTTCGCTGTGCTCAAATAGTGTGAAATTATCCTCAGGGGAATGCCAAATGCCGACTTGGATAGAGTTAGGTTGCTCTTTACATACTTGAGACTACTTTGTAATGAATCTCTGACACCACCTCAGTGGTTGTGCTTGTTTGGCAAAATAAGGAATGAGCATTTTAGTAGGCAGCCATGCTGTTCAGACCAGGTGGAATGTTTTAACCCTTACAGTTATTACAGCTGTGCTTACCCTAAGTCCAGTTGGGACCGGTGAGCTTTGTTCATTCCTAACCGCGATACACATTTACATTATGGTCTTTAGCATGTTATTTAGCCTCTGGTCATCTTGGCATTGAAACCTTTGCTGACTTCCTACCAAGGGCTTGAGTCTCTATGCTGCTAGCTCTGTCAAATCTCTGGCTTGCTGTGTACACAGAGAGCTTGGGGAAAGAGGTGATGCAACCTTGGTGATACCTGCTGGGCTCTACCATCGTGGTATTGCTGACTAGGTGGAGCTTTGCATGGGCAAGAAGTTGTCTCCTGGGGTTGAGTAAAGCTCTGGGTACCTTGTGGATCTGTGGCACGGACAGCTCTGCATTTTTTCCTTTCTTCACTTGAGACTGAGCTTCAGTTCCAAAGTCATTCTGCAGGTCCAGGTCCTCGTTAGTGAGCTTTGAGTGGAGTTGGGAGACTTTATCTCCTTGCATTGAAGTAACTGGCTAATCTGAATATCTTGCAGCAAATAATGCAGCTGCACAACTTGAGCAGGTCAGAGGAGAGGGAAAAGAAAGGCTTCAAAGAAGTTAATGCAGTGCTGGGAGAACTTACAGCTACTTGTGTATTTAGGCAATGCTGATGGGTGACCAGAACAAATGGGAACTGAATTTGGCCTTGAATAAATTGATTACCAGACAACTTTGTGGGGAGAGTCCTGGGTCAGGGTCAGCCTGGATTGCTTGGCTGAAAGACATGGGTGTGCACATGAAGGTCCCGCAGCTGTGGAGTAAAAACTGGCACGAGGCATTTGGTGGAAATAGGTTTGCTGATAGCAATTCTAATGCTGTGCAAGATAAACTTTTGTTTTTGGGAAAGGTTGTGGAAATGGTGGTCAAGTGTCAACATGTTTCTAAAGGGAGGCTCATCCTGTAATTGGAGATTCCCAGAAGATCCTCTTAACTGAACTTTCCTCTATCAGTGCATGCATTTATGCTGCAGTTTTGGGGCTTCCTTGGAAGGCCTGGGTGGATTGTCCTTCCCAAGCAAATCGGTGTGTGATGTGTTGTGGCTCTGCTGGTCTAAATATTGCACCAGGCTGAGCAAGCTACTGGAGCCATCCTTAGCAAGTCATCTAGCCCAGCTTTGGTGTGACACTCACTGTGGATTTTGCCAGGATCAAGAGCTCTTCCTGCAGCATTAAAGCTATGTGTGCTGGGGGATGTTCTGCTGAGACATGCAAGAGAGGGAGGAAGGGCTGTGAACCTGCTTTATCAGTGGTTTACCTTCATTGTCCTTCTAGAGCAAAGCTGACTTAGGGAGCAGCAGTTTCCCTTGACACTTCCATGTGTTTCAGCGTTGTATGGGAACGTGCAGCAGGCTTCAGTACTCTGCATGGTTGTGATTTTATTTTGTGGGTTTGAGTCACTCTGTTCCTTTGCGTGGCCACAAGTTGGAAGGTTTGGTAGAGTTCTCTGCTTCAAATAGCTTGGGAGTGACAGTGTGTTGGGGGTGATGATGGTGGCCCTGGCTGGGTTGGGTGCTCTGGCACCACAGGCCAGAGAGAAGCCTCCATTTCCTTTAGAAATGGTCAACAAAGGTGGTTGTTGGTGTGACTGAGGTCTCGGTGCTGCTCAGTCTGGCTCTGGTGGCAGTCAGAGGTAACACAAATGCCCTTTGTTCGCTTGATCTAGGAAAATGGCACTCTGGTTCCCTCCAGAGTGGGTGTGACGCTCACAATGTGCTGGCGGGCACAGCTTGCCCCAACCTGTGCTCCTGGGGAGGCACGTTCACTTCCTGCCGGACACCTCTTGAAGTGGCTGGAAACAGGTCTGCAACCTGCTGCTTTAGCAGCAGAGCTGGCCTGTGACCTGGCCACATGTCCACAGGCACTGCTCTCCACTCCCAACTTGCTCCCCAAAGCAGCCCCAGCCTCTGATGGGGCCGAGGAGAGGCATCCCTGCCCCACAAGGAAGGTGTTGAAGGAGAAGTGTCTCCAGTGCTCCAGTGTCACTCCTTTGATCTCTGGCAGGCTCTGCAGAGATCCCTCGGTGACCATGAGAGTGACAGCCAGGGAGGTAATGGGGGCTTGGATGGGGCTTGTGAACCTCACGTGTCCTTGACACACGAGCCAGAGTTAAACTGTGATTGGAAAGCTGGACGGGGGGCGGAAATGTGAAGCGTGTCCTTCCTGCTGGCCGCCCGCCGGTGCAGCCGGAGGGGCTGTGTGAGCCCGGGGGGACCGGCAGCTGGGAGATGGGTCCTGCTCTGCTCTTCCCGGCCCAGGTATGGGGGTGCAGTCCCGGGGGGAGGTGGGAGGAGGAAGCGGAGTCTGTGCTGAGCACACTGCTGAGCACGTTTTTCCAGCTGAGCGGCGGCGTGTGCCGCGCTCCTGCAGAGTGACTCTGCAGTCTGCAGGGCATGGCTGCGCCGGAGGGACCCGGCGAGGGGGGCTCTTATCGCTTCTGCTTTCCTGGTAGTCATTTGACTTCTTTGACTTGCCTGCCGGGAGAGAACAGGGGGTTTTCAGGGCTAGATAAGGTAGCTTTTAAGAAGTTCTGAAACACTTGAGAAAAGAGGTGAGTTTTTTCCTGACTAAATATGTGGGGAAACAAGTATGAAATTGGAAAAACCACAACAATGAGGAAAGGGTAAAGTTTTGTTGATGGGGGAAAGTAAGAGAAAAGGTGTGTGGGGAGATTGGTGTTTTACTTGCTTGGTAACTCAGAGATGGGTATGTTGCTAAATACTGAGCACTGTCTTTAAGCAGATTATTTGTGATATATATTCGGCCTTCACACTAAGTCACACTGCCCTTTTTTTTTTTTTATTTATGACTGTGGTTTTGAAAGCTCCTAGTTAGTGGGGTAAACGAGTGATTAATTTACCATATCTTAGTTACCAAGCTGTCTGGTCTGCACACTTACAGATGACAAAGCTAGTGATGGAATAAAAGAGTGAGAACTTAACGGTTTATAAGCAACACTTAAATGTTTGATAAGCCAGCATTCACTTCAAACTACAGGAAATTAATTTCTTCAGATTCTCCAAGGTCAGATCTTCCTTTTCTTTATTTTATTAAATGTTACAAAAGAAGCACTGAGTTTATTCCTGCAAGACCCTTAGGATTCTTTTGTACCTCTGCTGTAACCAGAAGGGTTGCACTTCCAAATAGTCACAAAGTCTGTGTCAACTCTCCTGGCCTCACAGAATGGGCCTATGAAAATAAAGACTTGACCATAATAAGAAATAGCAATGCTCTTGGCCTCCTCTAGCACAAAAAGAGATACTTAAAGGAGTGACTGAAGCGCTTCACTGTACCTGTGTACCTCCAGGGCTCTTGTTGGTAGGTCAGCTGCAAGGCTGTGTAAGTGGGCAGCAGGTAAAGGGAAAAACAGAATGTAGAATTAAGTGTAAAGAGTGACAGCAGTATGCAGGATGCTGACAAAGTAGCAGCAGATACATTGCTCCACATTTTAGTATCCAAATAATGTTGGGAGGTTTTACTCTGACTGAAACAGAAGCGATGGGATATTTGTGCACGAGGTTCCACCCAGCAAAAAAGAAGAGCAAATCGCAGAGGTGTCTCCACCATGTGCTCAGATGACAAAGCAGGAGACTTCACTGTCTGCAATCATATTGAATTTCATTTCCCAGCTCCCAGCTGAACCTTGAGAGCTCGGGGGAATACCGACTATGATCTAATGCATCTTTTGAGTACTCAGAAATCCTCGACCACTGTGGAGGGTCTTGCAGTGATCTGAACAAAAGGGGACTTTTCTTTTGGCTTCCCAGTCTCGGGTGAACTCAGCTCCCTGCTTGTTTGGTTTTTTAATTAAAGAATGATAAATGTGACATTTGCACACTGTGCAGGGAAGAATTTTCTGTTAGTGACCCATGATTTTAAATTTTTAAACTTAAACATCTAAGAACAACTGTGGAGATGATTTGGAGAAGACGTGGCAGATTACAGCGAGATAACCCTCTTGTTGGAGTTGAAATCTGAGTTGATCTAACTGCCAGCAGAGAAGTGGAACCAAGCACAGTTGGAGTTCGAAGGGTGATTGGAAAGGCTTTGTGTTTGATTAAAACCAAGCAGATAGCCTGGACCAGAGGGAGGGAACATCTCAGACTGTGAGTCTGATGATTTGTAATTCAGTTAAGAGATTTAATTATGTTGTCTTCACTGTGCTGCCTTGTGTATCCTACATCCCCCCTACTTGGCCCTCTGCCTCCAGCCCTAAGGTGGAGAGAGTCTTGCAATTTTGTTCCTGGAGTTTTCAGAGGGATTTATGGCATCCTTGACTGATATTATGAGGCTTACCCATGATACTGGTGGTTTTGAGGAGCTGGGGTGGGATCCCCTTTCATGGAGAGGCTGGATTTCTGGCTGCTGTAATGGATTCTCCTCTGTAGAGAGAAGGATCTCTCCTGCCTGCTGCTTATTGCACTGTCCTTGGGCAAAGCTTGGCTGTGGAGGCTGAACCTGCCCTTGATGTGCACACAGATAGTGTGACAACCCTTTCAAAGGGAAACACCATCCTATCTCCCTTTCCACAGTATGGGATCCAGTTGGCTTCTGAGCTCCACCAAAATGGTTCCTGTGTTTCAATAAGAGTCTTTAAGACATGTTAATTTTGCTTGATTGTGCCTGAAATTTTGCTACCTGTTCAATATCCGGTGTCTTAAAGAGCAATTTGGGGAGGATGACTGTGATCATTTGGCCCAGATTCGTGTAGGGTTGGTCTCCTGGAAGGCTGGAGGTCTGCAGTAATGTCACTTCAGGCTTACTGGTGATTAAAGAATGTGAGGCAGAGCTGAATCACCAGCAGCTCCATAGGAGCAGTAATTGAGCACCTTTAAGGTACCCTGTACTTCCTCTGCAGCTCCTTGTTCGGTTCATGATTAGGAATGTTGGGACTCTTGCCTGGAGCAGCAGTATTTTGCTCTTTCTCCATTTTGGAGTTGAGGGAAGGGGTTAATAGGAGAGAACACCCAGTGTTTGTTCTCTCCAGTGCAAGCACTGATAAGTGGATGGGAGAAACAACAGCCGTGACCTTCCAGTTATTCCTCGTGTGCCTGTGCACATGTGAGTGTTGGATTCGCAGGACTGTGTTTGGACAGTTCTCATATTTCTGGTCAGGCTGACCAGATGCATTCCTTGGAACCCCACTGGCATCCGTGGCGCTCAGAGAAGAGACCTGGACCCTCTTCCACAGGGATCTCTGTAAGGTGCTTTTGCTGGACACAGTGCCGGTCCCACTGGTGCCCGTGTTTAGACAGTGTCACAGCCCTGCTCTGTCAGTGCTGCTCCCCTTTGGCCTGGAGGAGACTGAACATCAGCATTAAGGTACTAATTTAGTGTTGGTGTGAAGTTAAAGTTAGGGAGCTGTCTCGGACAGGTAATGCTCTGACTTTGGAATAGGTAATTTTTTTCTAGAGGTGTTCCTCTTACAGCTCGTTGATGCTGGAGGTCTTCATTCCTTTTCAAGTACATAAGCAGTGGCCCCACAGCTGAGCTTCACCAAACCCACAGGTGCTTATACACTGAAAACCTATTTCAAGCATTTGTTTCCATGTGGTTTGTGGGAAATTGATGTTTAGCACTCACATTGACTGTAGCTCTTGAGCTGGTGTAGGCGACAGGGGTGTCTGAGAAGGAACCAAACCTCTCCTCTGAATGGAGAGTAGAAAATCACTTACTGGGGTCTGCTAGTCTGGATACCCTTGTGGAGGAATTGATGTGGGTGCTGATAAACCCTTCGGCAGATTTTTCTTTCTCTTGCACAGACCATAGGTGGTGTCTTAGGACTTAACCAGCATCAGGTTAGGATTGATCCATCTGTCTCAAGCTTCAGCTTCTCTTTGAGAGGGGGTAAGGATACTTCCTACAGTAAGTTAAGAGGCATGGGAGGTGTTTGTGTGGACCTGGCAGCTGGATGGGGTTGGGAAAATCTAAGTGGCTGAGAGCTGGACCCTCCCTGAGCCTGCTCAGCAGGTAACAAAGGAGGGGAACCGGAAGCAAATGAGATCTCAGGAGTGATTTAATTGGCCATGCTAATCTTTGGGTTTGGGGTTTCTTGCTTTGCTACTTTTTCCTAATAAACCTCGCCCCCTTCTCTGCTGAGCATTGCTTTGAAGAGTCCTGTAACTGTCTTGGGAACCTGTGCAGGCACTGCCTTGGCCTCTGAGGATGGTAGAGGTTTGAGCTGGAATGTTGCGTGGGACAGGGAAAAGATTCAAGCACCACTGGTCTCTTTGCAGCACATGCTGGACTATGTAATTTGGACTTTTTTGCTCTTTGGATCGTCCCTGCTGGGCAGCAGGTCAGGAGGAGAGATACCAATCGATCCTGCCATCCACCAGCACTTCCCTTCCCAGTCCCTCTCCTGGGCAGCCAGCACAGCCCTGCAGCTTTCGAGCCATTGTGATCGAGTTCTGGTCACGTCTCTGCTGCCGAGTCCCCGCGTGACCTTGGAGAGGTCATTTGTTTTGCTGACGTCCGAGTCTTTTGTCTGCAAAACGTGGAGGATGATTTGGTTACAACTTCACGGGTCGAAAGCCAGAACAAATCAGCTGGTGTCTTCCTGTAGCAGTGGCAGTGTGGATGAGCCCTGTGTCCCGCTGGGAGCGGCTGAGGAGCTAGCTGTCATCTCCACTGGTACCTGTGCGTGCAGAGGCGCAGCCTTTGCTCAGCACACCGGTGCAGTGGTACCAGGCAGCGTGCTTTGGTGACTGGCAGGTGACACAAAGCACTCTGAGGTCCTCTTCCCCCCAGCTTGGAGAGCAGGAGGGTAATTGGAGCTGGTTCCTGCTGGTGCTCCGCCTGCGGCCGCGCGGCCCCTCGGCAGTTATGGCTGGAGGTTGCTGTAATAACGAGTCAGCGTTTCTCTTGCGTCAGGGATAATGAGCTGCTCTTCAGCCGCTGCCTCCTGGGCCCTGCCAGGAGGAAGCAGTGTCCATGGTGGAAAAGGGGGGCTGGGAGCAGGCAGTGGGTGGTGGAGGTCCCTTCCCAGCTGTAGCTTCTGAGCAGGGAGAAGATGGGCTTCCTGCGAGGGTATTTGGAGTCAGCACTGTAAGTGTGGCTGGTGGAGGAGCCCCCTTGGCAGTGTGCTTCCACAGGGAGTGGGAGGAGCAGTGGAGGGGAAATGGGGGCTCACAAATGGGGTAACCTTCCTGGACCTGTCCCAGATACCTGAATAGCAGCAGGAACCAGATAGCCCCTGGGGAGGGGGTATGTGTGTGGATGCATCAGCTTTTCTCTTTAGATGCCCCATTTTAGCATACGGGCTCCTCCTGCATGTAAAAATACCACCAGGCAAAAATTGAGATTCTGTATCCACCCCCCCCAGCACCACCTAAAATCAGGACAACTGCCCTCAATTTAGTTATGTCTCCTGGGCTTTTTGTGCAGCATCTCTTGGTATTGGTGCTCAGAGCAAGCACCCCTGTACCACATCTGCACCCTCACTGGGTGGTCCTGAAAGGGGCACTCTATGCCCGTCCCGACACTCTGCCATGCACACCCTGGACCTCCTCCTGCTCACTCCTTCCTCCACCTCCCTTTCCTGAAAACGGGAAGAGTCGTGGAATGTGTTTTCCATTGAGATGTTGTAGGCTGTGTGGATACTGTACAGAGCCCAGGAAGGATGGTCATGGGCTTGGGAAATAGCTGGCTCGGCAGAGACAGGTGCAAAGGTTAAGAGATGACTGGTTCCTGTGGTGATTATAATCCCTTTGTTTAGTCACCAAGTCTTTCTGATTTTGGGCACATGCTGAGAAACCAAAGTGCCTGCATGCAAGAAGGGGAAGGAAATGTGAGACCATAGGGCCCAAATTTCCTAGGCCTTCTTATTTGCATTATGCTCCTTCCCTCTGGGCTGACTGAAGGCTATTTAGTGTTGGTCCAGCGGGGCAGGCAGGGCATGGCTGGGATGTGTGATGCAGGCAAGGGCAGAGCTGCCTGGCTCCCACACAGGGGCTGCCCCTCCTGGGCAGGTGGCTGATGGGATGGTGGAGAACTGCTGTGGAGCATGGTCCTACAGTGTCTGGCCTGTGTTGGGAGACCTGGCATCAGGGTGCTTTGGGAGGTAGCAGGTGGGAAAGCAGGGTGTGTGGTAGCAGGAAGCCAGCTGGTTTTCTGGCTTCACCTTTCTATGTTGGGGCTTCGCTTGTCCAAAATGTCAGCCTGATCTCTGTGCCTGGGTCTTTTGTGTTTGATTTTTAACCTTGGGAGAGCTGGGAAGGGAGCTGACCTAGACAGGCAGCCTCAGTCCTGCAGTGTACTAGACAGGCTCCTTGGAGAGCAGTCCGAGGGGTTTATCTTTGCCTTGCTGGCCACATGTGTTTCTGCCTCCTTCCCTACCATGGCTTTCTTGGGAAAAGAAAGCGCTGCCTGATTTAGACTTCTCTTGGGCACCTGAGGTGCTGCCCTTAATTGGCAGGCTAATTTTTAATCTAGTCACTTGTGCTTGCAGGGGAAAAAGGTGTCCCAAAGGGTCGTTGTGCCTGACAATCCCTGACCAGCCCTGCCTCAGATGTGTGCTCCCAGCAACCCTGTTTTTAGAAGAGCAAGTCCTGCAGACTGATTGCTCTATCCTTCTTCTCAACAGTGGGGAAAACTTCCTACAAGCCCAGAGTTCTGGATCTCTGCTCTGGAGAGGTTGGAGTCAAATCTCTGTTAATTTTAGGTGTGATGAGTTGGACAGGTCTGACCACTGGATACAAGTGTCATTCCTCCGCAGGAGTTGCACTGGCAAACCTCTTGAGGTGAATGTGAACTGTATCTGCCCTCGACCATGATGTGTGGTCCTTGAATTCTACTGACCTCAGCCACTGAGGAGTTTCACTGCTTTTCTAGTAAATGTGGTGGCAAATCTGCTATTGAGTTGTGGCTGAGCTCAAGAGGAGCCAGATGAACCTTTCCACACATCTAGAGTCAGATGGGGCAGTGGGGGATACAGCAGTGAGATGAGAGGAGACCTTGAGGGACTGCGGGCTGGGAGTTGTGGTGGTGGCGTGACTGACAGGAGATGTTGCTGAGGGGTCACCTGCAGCTGCTGCCTGGTTTGGTGGCAGTTGTGGTTTCTAGAGGTGGGTTCTAGCCTGGACCTCTTGTGAGTAGTTGGTTCTGCTGCGGCGTGTGTTTGAGGAGTTGGTTGGACAGCCTAGCAGGAATGCAGACTGGAGAACTGCACCCACTGGGGTATGGCAAGGGCAGTGATTGCCAAGGCCTGTAGTTCTTGACGGGCACAAAGGAATTTCTTTTATCAACCTTTATATTATTATTATTTTATTTTGCTTTCTGATAACAGCTGATATAGCTGAGTGAAACAGGTGGGATACCAGTGGATGCATTTGGGTTGTGGGCTGGTGGAGGACTGCAGTAGAACATGCAGTTTGCAAAGGATCCAGACTGGTGCTTGGAAGCTTTTCTGGATGTGTTGGATTGGCCCTGATATCATGCCTTCAAATGGCCGCAGACCATAACTGTGTAATGTCTTGATTTAGGGCTTTTTGCTCCACTTACTACTTCCTGCTCATACATGGGATGAAAGCATCCCTGCCCGAGGATGCTTTGAACGTGGTGCAGTGTCAAAGGTAAAGAAATAGAAGTTCTTTGTGTGTATTTTTGCTGTTTTGGCACTGGCTGAGCCCAGGCCAAAGAGCATTGCCCTGTATGAGGGGTAGTCCTTGTGACTTTCCAGCTGAATGTGTGTTTTGGGTAGCTGATAAGCAGGAGCCAGGGGCCTGCCCCTGTCCCAGGAGACCTTGCCTTGCTGGCAGCCTCCCTTCACCCTTCTCTTCCAAGATCCTTGAAGAAAACAACATAATGTATTGCTGTCTCAAAAGTACTGTTTTCATAGCTTCTGGGGGAGCCTTTATTAACAGGCTTTCTCCACGTACAGTGTCCTGTGTGCTCCTCAAATGAAAAATCTTCCATCTGGTCCTTCCTAGCTACTTCAGGAAACATCCTCCCAGCAATAAATAGGGTCCTTCAAGAGAAGGACCTGTACCTCTAACTGGAAAAAGCGTGGGGTGGTCGTGAGGTTGAATAATCTGTGTCAGGGTCTTAACTCCCCAAGACTGCACAGCAAACTGTGCTTGCTGACAGGGACACCTGAGCTGGGAAGGGGAAGGCATTCTTCTGGGGTGGTGGGTGATGTGCCAAGGCACTGGGTGCCCATTTGATGATGGTTGGGTGCTTCTGGCTGCCTGTTCTCTGATGTAGGTGCTGTGTTAGAGCCAGGCACAGCTGCCGATGTCCCTGGTGGCTGTGAAAACCAAGGACCATGAGGAAAATGCTCACTTGGCTTTTGCCTTGCCTTCCACCTGTGCTCCCTGTTAGATGTTCTCTGCAGGTTTCCATCTGATATTGCTGCTCAGGGGGAGTGTGGGGGTGCCACCAGCTAGCTCACTGTGTGGATCTTTGTACATCTCAGCAACCTCTTTTATTGCTCAATGCTGTGTGTTAGAAGCCAATACAGAAGGTTATTTATGAGAGCAATGTGTTCAGGTAAACACAGACTCCTTCAAAATCTTTCTCACAACAAGTGGTTGAATTGAGGTGGGTTCCAAGCTGGATTGATGTTTAACTTGAGATACTAAGAAAATACTTCCTCTATTTAGCTAAAGCAAACAAATCGAGAGAGGAGACCTTTTAAATATGATTCGCACTCCAGCTGCAACCAGTACTGATTTTTTTTCTTTCTTTTTTTTCTTTTACAGATATATTTCCGACTGACAGCCAGTCTGGTATGTATTAAGTAAAAATGGAACTCTTCAAACCCTCTCCCTTGCCTTCCCTGCACTTCTCTTTCTGCAGAGCCAGCACTAACCAGATACAGAAGACCGGTAGAAGAATATGCAATGGGCATTAATTTTAAAAAAAAAGCCCATAAAACAAGAAAACACCCAAAAACCCAAGCAAAAAAAAATTCTTAAAATACAAACCTCTAATATTTTGGCCATCCTCATATGGCAGCGACATCTTTTATGCTTTCATGTAGTGATGACTAAACAGCGAGAGGGTTACTTTCCTCCCATACATTGCAGCTTAGCAAATTTGGGTTTCCAGGGTGAAAGAGTTTGGCAACTTGTTGGTCTTGGTCATCAATCATAATAGAAAAACATTGACATGTCAAGATGCAAATGTAATTCAGACTTGCTGTTGTTTATATATTACTTGTGTGCAACTGGATGTGTCCATGAACCTGAAGATGTATATCTGAATTAGCAGTACTTTGGAAAGATTCAGACTTTCCCTGTGGCTTGTAGTCTGTGTTGCTGTCTAGTATTGCTGTTAAGGACAACAAAAATACAACAGTGTTGCCACCAGTGCAAGACCAATGAAAACTTCCTGGCCCCAGCAGTGTGTGCACATTGCTGGGAAGGATGGAGCAGAAATGGATTGGGGCCCCTGAGAGGAAGGGAGGCTGCTCTGGGTAGAGATCCCAAATCAGAAAAGGAGTGTAGCCAGTATTGATGATCTCAATTCTTGCCTTTCCCAAACTGCCAGAAGGTCTTCATCCAGGTTAATGTTGTCAGAGTGCCAGGACTGAAGAAGAGGTTTGTGTTTTACCCAGTGATACCAAGATGGGTCCATAAGATCTTGTCTCAGATCTGTAGTGCCATGTGGAGTTATTCTATAGCAAGGCACTGGGAATGGGAGTCAGTGCCTGCCTTGGCTTTGTGCAACCCCAGGCACCTCTGACCTCCATCTTTGGCTTTGCATGGGATTACATTTCACCAGTTCATGGATAGTGTGAGGATAAATTGCTGCTGATTGTGGAAGCATTGCATGATCAGGATTTAGAAGTATGGGAGTCAACACCATTGTCTTAAAGATGAGTTCAGTAAAAGAAACTCACTGGTTTAGAGCAGTGTGGTGTAACATTGGAGACAGTGTAATTTAACTTGTGAGTTGAACAGAGGGCTGGGTGTTGTGGATGTGTTTCCAGAGCCCTAGCCAGCTAATGAGGCTGTGGTATATAACTGAATCCACTGGATTAAGGCTTTGATTCCACATTTGTAAGTCTCAGGATTTTCTTGCTTTCATAACATGTGTAAGAGTGACATATTAAGACTGGTTTTGAAGGAGCAAAGGTACGTTCCCATGTGTTGAGTTCATAAGAGGCTTTTCTCCACCCTGCTTAAGATCTGTCTTTGTTGGGTGTTGGATTTTGTCTGCCTGTGCTGCAAAACTCAGAGATGTCCTTTGCTTGGCACAACTCCACCCTCTTGTTCTCCAGCTGGTTGGGGACCTCCAGGGTGGGGCACAAATGTATGTCTGCAGCAGATGATAGTGCTTCAGAAAGTGCATGTTACATGTCAATAGTGTTACAGAAAACGTTACCTACAGAGCTTGGGGCTTTTTTACTATTCTGTATTTTTTTAGGAGGTAAGTGAAAGCTCAAACAGGATTCCTCTTTATAGTAGCTACACAGGACACTGTACAGTCTTTCTCCAGAAAAACCTTCTCCAGAAAAACTTTAAAGCTGGTGCCATGCCTTTTCTTCCCATGCACTACGCTTATCTGGAAGCCCTGGTATCTCAAAACACAGTGAAGTGTGAGCCCAGCAGGCGAAGGCAGAGCAGCACTGGGAGCATACCTGGCACCAGAGCTGTTGTGCACTCCTGAGGCTGCTGGGTTTGACTCCCTCACTTCCCTTTCCTTGCTGAGGTTGTTGAATGAGTTAATTTGCTCAAGTCTGTTAGTGCAAGTCACTGGGACTCTCATACCTATGTCAGTGCCTATTTTTTAAGGTTAATCTTGTAAGGTCAGATGGGACTGTATGGGCAGTTTCCCCTCTGAGTGAAAAGTCTGTTGTTCTTCCTCCCAACGAAGCAGTTAGCAGAGTGATGGAGGATGCTAAGTTGCAGTAACAGGGTTGGGAATTGCATGGGTGAGGAGCCTGAGCCAAAAATCAGCCATTTGGTAGGCACAGTAGCTGCAGAGTGCCCCAAAGCGTGTTCCCGCTTGTTAGTGATGGATGCCAGAGGCGTCCTGCCCTCAGCCTGGTGTCACGTGTGAGCTCTATGGAGGTGGAAGGGCAGCAGTGTTTGTGTCCTGGTTACCTAATAGTGTTTGGAAATACAGTAGTTGTTGGAGAGAGGCCTCTGACTTTCCTTTTGTCTGGCACAGCGGTTCCTTGGTCCTCTCCTCTCCCACATCCACCAACTAGATTTGGCATCAGAAGAAGCCCCTTCAAACCATGTGATCTGGAGTTCACATGGAAAGCTGAAAGACTGTAGCACCCTTGGGAGATGCAGGGCTGGGCTTGGCAGGGTGGTGGCAGGGCAGAGGGACACTGATATTCCCCACTTCTGCTGTTGAAGGAGAACTGGGGGAGTACATTTGCAGCTGGGCTTCCTGTGGATGTGTTTGCCCTGAACACCAGACCCCTCTCTGAGGTGGCTGATGCTCCACCTCCCAGAGCCTGCTACTGTGTGTGGTGGTGAAATTTGCTGCCTGTTCTGGAAGGGAATACTTCTATCACTTCGAACAGATCTCCTGCTGGCTTCGTGTGCTGTGCCTGTGCCCTCCTGGCCTCGTGTGCCACAGCCAGCCCTCCTCCTCTCCATGCTGGAGGATCCCAGACTTTTTAGTCTCACCTCTTGAGGAGCTGCCTCTGGGTGGTTTAATTGCTTTTCTTTGACCATCTGTAACACTGCTGTGCCCTTGTTGAAATCCAGAGACCAGAGCTGACTGCAGGGTGCAGTTGTGGATGTGCTGGTGTTCAAGAGAGCAACAAGTGATGCTCTGCCTTGGTCTCACTACTCCTGATGACTTTTTTTAATCTACTGCTGCACCCTGACCTGTTCATTTTATACAATTGTCAGCTGTGGCTGGGATATCTTTCTTGAGTTATAAATGCCCCTTTGAATTAAATGCTGTAAAGTTTTCCATAAAGAGATGAGGGTGATATTACTACTGCAAGGAAGTAGTTTTTAATCCTTTATAAAGAAAAGGAGGGGAGATAGATCTTTAAATTAGAAAAGTGCTGTGTTGCTCTCCTTTTTTAATTGGGTATTCCTGACTTCTTTGACAAGACTGATTTACTGGGTTGTTTTTTATGCTGTGTATTGACACAGGGGAGGCAGCCACCTGTGGCACTGAAATTACCTAGATTAGAGAGAGTGGTTTATGCACCAGGATCAATGTGATTGAGCACCCAGGAAGGAAGCTGGCAGGGTTTTTTTGTATCAAAGTTATTCAGAAAATCTAGAATTTCTCTGCATCTAGCTTAAGGTGGGAGGCACAAGTGAGGATGTTGTATTTTGTGCTTGGACAGCATGCCCTGAAATCAGCTTGGCTGAGGTACAGTAATCCTTAAGTAGCAAAAAAAGAAGCCTTTCTGCTTGCTCTCAAAGATGGCAGGGATATTTAAGTGCCTTGTCATGGTTTTAATGCTCTGGATTCGCCAGCTGGAGGAAGCCCCCATACCTGCGCTTAGTTTAATCCAGGTGCTTATGGGACTGTAAGATTTTTCTCTGCTCATTTCTGGAGACACTTTGCTTAGCAGGTGACCTAGGTCTGGCCTCCCTGAATTCCTGGGAGTGTTTACTGCACTTGCTCTCCTGCCTCCAAATCGCTCTTGCTTTTCTCCACCCCAGGAGACAGGGCTGGATTTCTGCCTGGTGGTGGCTCTGTGTTCCTTGGCTTCACAAGCTGAGCTGCTGCTCAGTCTCCTCATTATATGCAGTCAGGGAGGCAGGTTTGCAGCTGTCCTGGTGCAGGCTTTGAGGGTGAGGTTAAGTGGTCGCTGCACAGGGGACACTCTGGTCCTACTGAGATGCCTCTGCAAAAGCAGCCAAAGTCCAGGTACGGGAATCAAAGCAGGAGGAACTAGGAATGATGTTACTTAAATTACGTCACAGTTTCCTTCCTAAAAGCCCCTTTCTTTGAGATGACAGGTTTTTCCAGAGGCATATTTTGTGCAGAGGTTGCACTTTAGCCTTGTATGACCCCTCACCCCCTCCACTGGCGCAGTGGGAGCTGTGCAGTCTCCTCACAGACAGTGTGAACGCTTGGAGCTGGAGGGTCTCGCGGCAGGCGCTTGGCTCTCGATTCCTGTCTCTTCATTGTTAAATATTTACAGTGAGACGTACCAGATGCTTCCCAGGAAGGGTTTTGTCAGCTTCCAAGTCCCCAGCTGCAGCTGCAGAAGAGGCTGACGGCCATTAAAGGGATCATGTCAGCACGACAGTGACCTCCTCTCGCTCATGCTGTGGGTGCCACCGGTTTTGCTGTCTCGGTGGCCACAGTGGGATGCAGGCAGAGAGCACCCCTCTGCTGATGACAAGAGATTAATGATGTCTGGTCCTCAGGCTTTTGTTTTTCGTCTCCTTTGAAGTTGTTTCACTGCAGTGGCAGAGGGAGCGGGTGATGCTCTTGGATTTTGTTGCTGCACATCTTTTTTTGTGGGACTGTCTCTCCATAGCAGTGGTGCCCACGTGTGACTCCTGCACGACTGCCTTCACTCCCTCTCTGTTCTTGGCATGACAGTGTCTGTCTTGTTCACCTATCCACCCTGTGGAGAGAGGGGTGGGCTAACAGGGAGGCAAATTCCTATCACCAGCTCTGGACACCACCAGCCCTGGGCATGCAGACTCCAGCAGGCTGGAGCATTGCTGCTGAATGCCACTCCTGTGCTGGTCTCACTGGTCAGGTTTCCAGTGTGCCTCCTGCTTTCAAGATAAGGTCCAGGACCTTGGGCTGGGCTCTGTTTGTGGGCTTTGGTGCTTATCAGCTTTTGCTGCTGACAAGGTGACCCGCTCTGCAGCACTGAGGATGAGGAGGGAGGGTCCCCCTAGCCTGGGCCGTGTGCTGGTCTGCCCCCCTACAGGACAACCTGTAGATGCACACAGGGCTTGCTCCTGTCTCAGTGTTACAGCTGCGATGGACGAAGAAATTCCCGGGTCTCATGGAGGTGGGATCTCCAGAGGTGGCAGGTCTCCTTCTCTGGGGGGGGCCAGGGAGGAGCAGCCTCGCTAGGTCATCGTTTTTCCAGCTAAATATAGTTGCCTGTGCTTTCATAAGGTCAGGATTTTTGTATCACGTGACTGTCTTATCCCGCCGCCCTCGGTCAGAGTAGGGGATCGTGTGTCTGAATGGGTAATAATTAACTGTTAACTAGCTTTTCATTAGAGCCTGGCAGAACAGGCAGAGCAGTGCAGCAAAGGCTAAGGGGAGCAGGAAACTGCTCCTGGTCCCTCCTGGAGGGTGGACACCCCCTTTTAATTTGCAAATCAGTTGTCCCCAAAGGTGAGTGGGTTGGGTTTTCTATTGTGTTTTATAAGGAGTTGCAAGTCTTGCATTGTTCGTCTGTCCTTGCTGTCCTGTTGTTCCTGCTCGTGTCACCCTTCCCTTCCCCCACTGTGAACTATCAACTGATCTCTGAGCTGGATTGGAGGAGGGCCTAACCCTCATCTCATCCAGGGTTTGGCCTGCCTGCATGCCCCGGGCCCCTGCAGCCTTGCCTCAGGCGCCCTGCTCTCCCAGCACTGAGGTGTCCTTGCTGTGTGGAGCTGCCCTGAGTGGCAGCTGGATCAACTCATGCCTTTTCTCAGGGGCCCAGCCTGTCCAGGATGGACTGACACAGTGTTTTCCCTGGAGCACTGCTGGCTTTTTCAGCCCCTCTCCCTGAACCATTTAACCTGGCAGAGTGTTTGCAGGTGTCCTTGAAGGCTTTTCTGTCTTCCATCCTGGCAGAGGAACTGCTGGTTACGTGGTCTGCTGGCTGGACACTTGTCTGCACTGGTGCTGGAGTAGCCTCTCTGCAGGGATGGTGGGGTGATGGGTGCCTTTTTCCCTGGTTATAGAGGACAGGGTGGCTCAGCAGCTATGGGAGCCTGAGCCAGCCCAGCTTCCTCATTTTGACAGTTTCTGGAGTCTGGTCAGCTGGGTGACCTTGGCTGTGTCCCCTGTGTGATGCCTCTTGGTTTCTGGGAACCACTGGCTTTCTCAGCAGAGAACCCTTAGTTTAGGACTCATTTTTTTGTAGAAAACTGGGGAGGGGGAAGGGTTTCGTGTGCTGTCTCATTCTGCATGTGCCTGGCATCTCGGGGATTGTGTGCAGTGGTGTGAGCATGGATCGTGTGTCAGAAGTTTCCTAGAAATCTCCTTCAGGGAAGAGCATTGCTTGAAAAGGCAGTGGAAAGATGTCACTTGCCCTTAAAGAGAGTTCATTTGCTACCTTTAATAGTGGCTGTCTGTGCCAGGAAGAATCCACAGTGCCCTCACTGACAGTGTTAACGTTAGAAATGCCTGTCAGCATTTCTTAAGCCGCTCCTCCTGGAGTGTAGCTTGGCCACAAGTTGAAGCATTTCTGTCTTGGGTAGAGAGATGCAGGGAGGATGATCATGCATTTTTGGTAAGTCCAGACCCTTCCTGTCCCCCGTTTGCCCTGGAATTAAAAGTCAGACCCTGCAGATCACTGGTGTGTGCAGAGCTTGTAGCAGCTATGCGCATTTAAAGGAGCAGTGCTGCTCCTCAGCTCCCCGTAAGCAGGGCTGTGCTCTGTCTGAGCTCCTGCTCGCTCTGAGGGTCTGTGCAGGTCTGTGCTGCCTGTCTGTGCTGTCGGCAGAGATCGGCTCTGCACGTGTCCTGAGCTGCTTTACCTCCCCTTGTTCCAGGGCTTTTGGTAGTATCAGCTGAGGGATGTGAGAGCTTGGAGAGCTGGGATTATAATTTGTGTGCCCACACTCTCAGCCTGTGACAGAGGTGTCCTGCCTGTACCTGCCTGTATCCTGGCCTCTCTCCCTGCACTTTTCCAGGGCAAACTCATGAGCTCCCAGAGCTGCCTAGGACACCCAGGTGGGAATGTTCTCATGCTCTCTATAGAGCTGTCAGATGCCCTTTTTGAAGTTATTTTTAGAGAGTGATCTTTGCAGCAGTTGCAGAGCTTACATTGCAGGGAGGTGTAGGCAGCTCCTTGCTTCCTTTGCTTTTACAGTAGGGCTTGTACAGTGGAGCTTCTGCTGAGGAGCTGTGGAAGATTGCTTGGAAGGCTTTAAGCCATGGTGCCTGCAGCTTATCTCCTGCTCCAGTGGAACCAGCTTCCCACATGCTTTACAAACCTCAGTCCCACTCAGCCATGCACCTTAAGGATCCAGTCTTCGGCTTGGTCCTGACCTTGCCTGTACTAGTGCAGCTTTTCTTGCATGTGCAGGAAACCTGTGATATTGCTAAAGTGTTCCTAAGTCTTGCCTTTGTGAACAAGGCCAAATGCTTCTAGCATGAGACCATGTCCTGCAAGTGGTGTTCCTGGGTCCTGCAGTCCCCAGGAACAGGTGGGAACCCCTGTTGTGGAGACACCAACCTCCTCATGCTGGAAGATGTCCTTGTGATAACATTTCATTTAAAGTTGTCAGAGAACTCCATCCCGTGCTCCCTTGGTTTCCCCCTCTGTGCATGCACACACCTCCAGCTGCCACTGCAGTTTGGTGGGAGATAAAGCCATAAAATGTTTCAAACCTAGAGGAGTTGCAGTCTGTGTGCTGAGTCTGTCCTGAACCTTGCTGGCTTTGTGAGCCTTGTGATGCCTTCAGCAAAATGTGAGCATGCCAAGCAGTCAGTGCTATAAATCCCAGGCTTTTCCACTCGTGTGGAGCTGCAGTGACAAGCGTTACCCATGTCGGTCTGGCATTAGCTCTGACACACGGCTGAGGCGGTGCTGGGAGCAGCTCCTTGGGAGGCAGGCAGAGGTGGAAGCTGCTAATCGGTCTCGGGGGTATCTGCACCTCTCTCTGCACACAGGAGTGCTACCAGATCACTCCCTGGGCAGGCTGAGGCCCCCTCCCATCTGCTTGTCCTTCCTGGCCCCTTTATAGGAAGGATACGTTGCCCAGCACCGCTGCCTTGCTGATACAGAAATGGCTGCAGCACCCACAGTGGGCAGACAGTGTTTGTCCGTCCCTCAGGGCTTCTCTGCCTGTAATTTCAGGTGGTCCTCTTTATGATGGAGTCTCAACAAGAAAAATCTTTGGCACCATCTGCAGCAGGTGACCTGCTGGTGGGAGGGAAAGGGCTGTTTTTGTATTGTGGGTCGCATCTGGCCTGCAGGACTGATCCTGCAAATGTCTCTGGAGAAGTTGTGCTATTGGTGGGCATGAAGCTCAACAGCTGTGTCCTCTGATGGCTTGACCAGGCTCGGACTCTGAAGTCATGGAGCTGAGTACATGGACAGCAATGAGTGCCACAGGAATGCCTCCGAATCTGTGTCTTGCCCCTGGTGCTGTGCAGGTAAGGCCATCCTGGGAGAGAGCTTGCTTGAGGCCTGGAGGAGGGACAAGGTTGGTACTCTTGAGTTTCCCATGTTGGCAAGGTGAGGATACACCTTTGGAACTGTTATCTGTTGGCTCTCTAGGTCTCCTTTTAGGCCAAGAAAGGGATTTTTGCAGCCGCAGTGGTGTCCTGACAGGCTTGGCTGTGGGTGACTGCCTCTGCTGGGTCTGTCTTATGGGAGTTGCTTTGCAGGTTGGTGCTGTCCCACCACATCTTTGGTGTGTGTCGGTACCCCAGGAGGGACTCGCCCACCCTCCTGGAAAGGCTCTGAGGAAGCTGTCTCCAGGGGAAACAGTTAATCTCAGACTGGTTTTCTCTGTTCAAACAGTGAGCATGGATATACCAATAGTGTGAGCGAGCAGAGGTCCTCTTGAGTGTAAGCTGTCTAATGGTTTGTCTTTAGTCTTCTCAGAAGTTGTCATACCTGGGTGTCAATTGGTTTCTCAGGAGGTTAATGCAATACCTTGTCCTTACTGTGTCATTTTGACTGGGGCACTATTCCCCCTCTCACTTGCAACCTGCCAAGCCCCCCCATTGCTCTGGGCACAGCTCATCTTTGCCCAAGCTGCACTTGCTCTTTCTCACCTAAAAACCTCTAGGGAGCATTGCCAGAGTGGGTGTCCTGTGGTAGTGTTTATGACCTGTGGTCTTCATGTGTGCCAGGACTGTCCCGTGGAGGACTGTTTGGAGACAGAGTAGTGGAGTGGATCCTGGTGGACTGCTGGGCACATGGCTGTCTATCCCACACGGCACCCTCGAGCTCCTGCTGGGGCTCTGGGGAAACTGGGGATACCAGTTTGGCTCTTCCAACCCCGTCAGGACCTGCAGTACAGAGCATGCGCCCCTGCCTCAGCCTCTCCAGCACAAAGTCCGGGCTCTTGGCTTTGAAACCACCCTTATCAGCAGTTTCTCAGGTGCCAGGCCTTGGGCTGGAGCAGCACGGGAGCAGGCCTGCTCCTTTCTGTTGTCTTGGCTGCTGGGTAAGGAGGGGTGTGCTGTGTCAGGGATGGAGCATATGCTGGAGCTGAGGACTCTCTGTTCCTGCTGAGAGCCTGGGCTGCCCTCTCAGGCTGATGCTGGGGTTCTCTGAGCCCTTGTCTCTGTCGCACATGAGCGGTACACCTGAAGTAGGCACTACACCATTCTTACTGTAGGTGCAGGTATTTCTGCAGTATAATGCCAGGTCTCTGCCCATCGCTGTAGATTTATTCCCTCTCTTCATCCACCTTCTCTAAAATTCCATTGCAAACTGCATTGGGATGTAAGAAAAGACAGGGAACCAGGCTGGCGGGTGTTGGTGATTTTCAGAGGTAAGGTCTCCTAGGCCAAGCTCAGTTTTCCGTCTTGGGATGGAGGGACATTTAGCTGTGGATCTGCTGTCACTCTGGCTGGGCTGTGCTATCACTCTGCCTGGCCTTGTGCAATGGCTCTTCTCCTTCCAAGTACCAGGTGTCACTCACCTGGATGCCCCCATGAGCTCCCTCCCTGAGGGCTGTGCCACTGCCATCCGTGGGCTGGAGCAAAGCACAAGGTGTCTGCACAGCCTTGCCCTTGGTGTTTGTCGGGTGCATTGGGGAGCAAGTGTCAAAAGCCAGCGAGTGCTTTGGCTGCACCGTGCCCATGGGAAGGGTTTGGCTGCTATACTGGTGTTGGGGCCACTGTGGGTGCTCCCACCTGTGCCTTGTCCCCTCAATTGCTAAGAAATAATCTCTTGACTGGGCAACCCTATGGCTGGGCAAACAATCAGGCTCTGGCTGCAGGCAGTGAATCCAAACTTGAGACCTGCTTTTCTGTTCCTGGCTGTGCCAGCATCTGTTCTGTGGCCGCAGGCAAAGCTGCTCCTTGCTTCCCTGCCCGCTGTCCCCTTGCCAGTCTCACACCACTAAAGCCCTGGCTCCTGCTGCAGCTGTTTTCTCTGTCCTCTCACACACTGAGGCCCTGTTTTTTGGGGGCTGGTCAGGGAGTGCTAGTGCAACTGAAAATTACTTATTGCCAACAAATAAAGGTAAAAGGAGGGTTGTAAAATTACCAGAGGTCTGAGACATCTGTCAGCAGCTTTTAAGGGCTCAGCTATGAACCAGGGCAGTATTTAGTGTCCCTCACTGCTTGTCCTGAACTCTTGTGTGGGGTGAGCAGCATCCACTTGTTCCCCACTTCCCAGGTTGATGCAGTGACAAAGGACAGTTGAGTTTTTGTACAAAGGGTCTTCTCAGCTGAGAACCACAAGATGTGTTGCTGTCCCTATAGGAAGGACTTCTGAAGCCTGAGCATCTGGATTAACCTAAATGTGTTTTGGGTGCGTTGGGTTTGGTTTTTAAAACACTTGTGTTTGCTAGAGTCTCTGCAAGGCAACATTAAGAGCAGTTTTGGGTTTGATGTCCAGGAGCTTGACTCCAGAATTGCTGATGGGTTGGAACTGGTGCCCTGGGTTAGGCTGGTGTGCCCTAGAGGGTGCCAGGCATGCATGGCTTCTGCTCACCACGGTCTTGGCTGGGTGGATGGTGTGTCCAGCTTTCTGTCTGCCAACACTGTCACACCCTCTTGGTCTCCTACCTTGGTCTCCACCATGAATTGCTGGATCTCGACTCCATCATCCACGCTGGCTTGGCTGTGCTGCCTGGAGCAGCCTCCTTCCCTACCTCCCTCCCTGCCTGGCTGCAACCTTTTGTGTTTTGTCTTCCATAGCCTCTGCAAATGCTAATTAGTCTTCTCAGCACCTCAGCGAGATAAGGGATCCTTGTTCCTATCTTGCAGATAAGGAAAGTGGCAGAACTTGTTTGAAACAATCTCCTCCCTCCCCCACAAAGATGATTGAGACTGTGGCACACACCCCTGCAGCCTGTGCCCCTACGTCCTCTTTCACTTCGGTTGTGAGGGCACCATTCTTGACTGGTCCCCAAAAAAAGCACAGGAACATCTATGGCCATGAGGCTTCTGAGCTGAAGCAGCTGGAGGACAAGGCTGGATGCCATTGCTGTGAGCCCTGGGGCAGCAGCATGGTGGGAGCAGGCGCTGGGATGGGATATTCGCAGGGAGAGAGGGAGCCCTGCTGCCTCTAGCCCAGGAGATTGGTGCTGATCAGGCTGCAGAGCAAGTTCAGTTATTTCTTTCTGCAGTGCCAGTGATGTCAGTGCTGTTGGAGCAAGCAGGGGTGCTCTGTATGTGTGGAAAACTGGGCTGGCTGAGGGTGCTGTAGCTCCGGGTGCCTTTTGAGGCTGTTTTTAGCTGGTGACATCTGTGAGCGTTGAGGGGAGGATTTTGGGGGCTGTTTTGAAAGCACTTGCTCGTCCTCCACTATCAGGAAAGTTCAGAAGCCTTGTGGCAAGCTTTGTGCAGTAGAGCTGGGATTCTCAATGAAGTGCACGTGGAATAAATGAGGGACATGTGGGACTGCTACTTCTCATGAGGGGAAGCAATGCAGATGGGTTGGGGAGGTCCTGCAGGAAAGGGGAGGATCCAGGGAGAGCTTGGACTTCCCTGGAGTTGAAATCCCTGTGCAGATGCCTTAGAGAGAGGAACTGGGGAAGGGGAGTGAACATTGAACATGGCTCTGTCCTGCCATGTCTGACTCTGCCTTATTGACACTTCAAAGCCTCCAGCTCTGAGCAAGGCCGGGCCAGCAGGATGAATCACTGGTTTCAAGGCTCGGAAGGGGACCGGTTTTGATCATCTAGGCAAAGTTGTCCAGCCTTGCACAGGAGATCAAAGGCAGCTTTGAGCAGAGCTGAGTAGGCTACTTAGGGTGTTTCCTGGGGCATCCCCAGATAGCCTCTGCATTCCACCCACCCTCACCCTACCCCCAGTCAGGGCTGCCTTGCTTTTAAACAAAGCCAGTGAGTCAGCGGAAAAGCTCACGGAAAAGCTCACTCCTGCCGGCTGTGTGGCACCTGGCACGGGCTGCCCCTCGAGGCAGGGGACAGTGGGCCCTCCTCTCCCTGTGGAGAGGGGAGGAGACCCTCGTACCTGTCCTGGAGGAGACCCTCGTACCTGGTCCTTGTGGGGCTGGTTTGTGTGGGGCAGTGACGTGCTGCTCTGTTGGACTGTGTGCCCTGCGTGAGCCTGATCCGGAGACCTTGCAGCCAAACCTGTGAGGGGGAAAACAAATCGAATTTCTATTTCTGCCTGTAAGGAGGTGATGTGTGAGCAGGAGCCAAGATGGGTCATGATGGGGTTGAAGTCTTTACTTCCTGTGAGGTCTGTGGTGGTGTGAACCCCAATAGTTGCACTCTGATACATTAAAACACCCCAGAGGCACTCTGGTGCCTAAATACTTTTGGCTGTAGCAGGATTTGGGCACTTCATGGATCTGGTTACTTCTCTCTGTATATTCCCTGTTATGAACATGCTGTCCCCTGCTGGGATGCTGGAGTTCAAACCAGGAGACAGCAGTGCCCGTGTGTGCATCCCTGCGCCGAGCCCTCCTCTGCACCCTGGGGAGGGCTGGCCATGGCGTCATGATGGGCCTTGGCTGTTCAAGGGCGTTTGCTTTGCTGTTCAAAGCAGATCAGGTTCTCCCTGGTGCTTTGCAGAGCAAGCTGAGCTCCTCAAAACCCCTCCTCCCTGGCTGGCAAGGCTGAGTCGGGAAGGCAGAACTAAGTCAGGGAGTGCCTTCCTGCAGCAGGATGGGGTTAAAAGTCCATCTCTTGGCCACCTGGATTGATTTTCTGATGTTGTGATAAGGCCCTTAGGAGACACAGGTTGGGAACTGGCTCTGTTTCCTCTTCACCTTTTCCTCTTAGCCCTCCTTTGCTGAAGGGGGAGCTGGTTTGCTTCCTGCCTGCTTCCCTCCAGAGCCAACATGCCCACAGCCCTCAGCTATGTTTTTAACAGTTTTGTTCTCCTCCTCCTCTTGCAGAACTTACGACTCCAGCAAAAGTGGTGAGGGCTGCCAACCCAAGACAGCGGAAAGGAAGCAAGGTAAGGCTGTACCTGCTGTCCCTCTCTCTGGCCTCCAGCTTCTGGTGCAGTTGTCAGTGCTGCATGAGTGTCTTGGGGGCCTGGAGAGCAGACCCCTCCCTTGGCAAGCCTGGTTGTGGAGGGGCTGACCTGCTGGCATGGCTGCTTGCAAGGGTGTGGAGGAAAACATTGTGATTCTCCATCTCTTCAGCATTTTAGTGGTCTTGCATGATACCTTGTCTGGTTTTCTGCCCAGTCAGGCAAGGGAAAACCTTCTTACCTCCTCTCTCACAGGGAGGTGCTTGGAGCAGTCCTGGATGTAGAAAACCTGTCCCCCACTGCAAGGACACCCCAAGTTCCTTGTGGGCTCAGCCTGTGCCCTGTTTTGCAGTGCAGGCAGGGCAGCAATAGTGGTGTGTCCACAGGTCCCTTCTTCCCTGTGCTATCTGTTCCTCACTGGCACATGGAGAGCCAGGGTAATCGATTTCAAACAAAGCAACTCCTTTGGAGGAACCTGGCCAGTCTGTTCCAGGAGATCAGTGTGTGATGGAGGGACAGTTACTGCTGAAGATGTTACATGCAGCTGGGGCACAGCAAGGGACATGGGTTGTTGGTGTTGGCTCCCAGCAACCAGTGAAGACGGATCTGCAGCGTGATAGGACTTTCCTTATCTTTTCCATTTTGGAGAGAGGAGGGCCCTGGGGATGGAAGGTGCTCCTGTCTGTGAAACAGGCATGGCCCTGCACTGGAATTGGTTTTCTCAGGAAACCAGCCTCCTGAGGAGAGGAGCATGGCACCTGAATGTAAAGATGTGATGTCCTGAGGAACTCAGTGACTCCATAAAAACCCCACAGGGGCAGTGAGGAGTTTCTGTGCCCAGATAAACTCAGTGCCCAGCCACGATTCATTGGTACCTGGGCAGCTCTTTAGGTTCTTTCCTCTGTCCACTGGTTCTCTCTGAAATGTGAAAGGTAGAAATGATGGCAATGGTGAGGTCATTTATTGAGCAGAGAAGTGACCAGTGTTCCCCATATGGGCATGGGGTGACTGGAATGAGGGAGATCCCATCACCTGCTTGAATTTTCTCACCAGTCCTGCTAGACAATCTGTTTGCTTTGTTGTTGGCATGTGGGTGTAGTTGGGCACTTAAGTGGAGCTGTGCTTGGCTGTGACCTGCCACTAGGTGGAGGAGGTTCTTTAATGGGATGTGGTTGCTTCAGGTGGATTTAGAGTGCTGGAAGCTGAGTGCTTTCCCTGTCCAAGGGATGGTGCTTATGGTGAGTTAACCTGGGCTGCTTGCCTACCAAATGCTGCTGCTGAGGCAAAATGAGGCTTGCAGGACTGGTGACAACCTTGTTACAATCGCTGATAGACATAGTTTTTTGGGATTAATTCAGGGACCCTGCCTTGGAGGGAGAGGGGCTGTGTGTGTGCAGTTTGTCTGTCACCCTCAGGCCTCCCAGGGACAGCTGTTTGTGGGACGGTGGTGCATGGAAGTGCTTCTGGCTTCCCTAATGCAGAGAACAGCACTAATGGGACCTTTCTCTTTGGACTCCAGGTTGGTGACTTCGGTGATGCCACAAATTGGCCAACACCTGGAGAAATAGCCCACAAGAGTGTCCAGGTGAGAACACAGAACCATTGCAATGAGCAGGATAAGGCCCTTGCAGACCTCTCTGTCCCTCTGGAAGCACTGGCTGAGCCAGGCCATTTGGGGTGCTGAGTGTCAGTGTGGAGGCAGCCAGGAATAGTGTGCAGGGGATTTCCTTTTAGGGCCACCCATGCAGCCGACTCCCTCCCTCAGTGCTATTCTGGGAACCTGGAGCCCAGTCTAAGCCCTGGGCTGGGTGAAACAGGTAAGGCAGCTCTCAGACCCACTCTCCTCAGGGCTACTTAGTGCAGGAAGGGGCCTGGGCCAAAGTAGGACTTCCATAGGAGGAACTGAAAATGTGTGAGAAAAGGACTGGTGTGTCTGAGGGGCTTGGCCCTTCCTCTCCTGCTAAGGGACCTGGGTGTCATTGAAACCTTTCTATTTTTGGATGCTGCTCTGCCAGCCCCTGGTTGTCTGTCACTCACTGTTTTGCCAGTCTGGTCCCTTATAGGACACTCCATCCAGGAGCTCCAGGCCTCCCTGGCAGTCCATCTTGGTATCTCAGCACATCTGGAGCACTTTGCAGCATCTCCCAGGCCCTTGCCCTGCTCATCCATAAGCTCCCCAGAGGAGCAGGACAGCTCTGGGAGGTGCAGAGCAGGGATGCTTCCAGCCTAGGACAAGGTCTTCCTGATGGGACAGTTGGGTTCTACCTTCAGCCCTTCCTTTTTCCCACCTCTCACATCTTTCCTGCACTGGTGTGTCTCCAGCAGCCGCACAAAGCACCAACCCTTCGGAAACTGCCTGTCAAGAAAGACATGAAAGAGCAGGAGAAGGGGGATGGGAGTGATGGCAAAGAGAGCCTGAAAACCAAATCAGATGAGTCGGGGGAGGAAAAGAACGGTGATGATGACAACCAGAAGTCAGCGCAGAAGAAGAAAGGTAAGGCAGAACCTGATGAGGGCAGTCCCCTGGCCTCAGCCTGGCTCCCCATCCACAACCCAGATGGAAGCATCCACTGCCTTCCCTGGGGGCCATGCTGCAGGAAAGAATCCCAGTGTGGGGACAGCTGTAGTGAAAGGTGTTGGCAGACTTCAGAGGAGCAAAGTGTCATATTGGTGGGAGCCAGGGCCCAAGTAGGGGTGTGACAGGAGCCTGCCCTCCCTGCGCTCTGTGGTGGCACAGAACAGCCCCTGACTGTGGGTTGTGTCAGCTGTGGTTGACACATGGGCTTGGTCTGGTCTGAGCAGGGGCAGAGGAAGGACAAGTGCTGTGGCAAGTGCAACAGGAAAGGTCTGTCCCTTCATGCCTGAGAGTCCTGGTCAGTGCCTTTCTGCATCCAGCAAGGCCTGGAGGGATGTCCAAGGACAGGGTCTGTCCAAAAGGCCCTGCTGCTTTCTCTCCTCCATGTGTGGGGGTTGTGTGGCAAGAGAGGGCTGCGGGGGAGGAAGCAGATGCTCTCTGAACCTATGTCACACCCAAACCCTGTCCTTTTGCAGGCAACAAACACAAGTGGGTCCCTTTGCAGATAGACATGAAGTCAGAGGTGCCTAGGGACAAAACCGCCTCTCGGAACAACCGGCAAAACGAGCAGCACAGGCACCCCTCCAACAACCGCAGCGAGCTGAAAGGTGGGGGCTCAGGCTGGGGACCTGCTCCCTGCCCTGGCCGTGGGGCACAGCAAGCCCTCATGCCCAGTGGGCACATTTCCTGCCTTCAGAGGGCTCTGGGTGCAGCGGGCTTGCTCCAGGGAGGTGCTTTCATTCTGTAACACTCCTCCTGCCTCTCCTTCCCTGTCTGCTGCAGGCTGGCACCCAGACAACAAGCACGAGCGCAGCTGGCAGGACCACGACGAGACCTCCAGCGTGAAGAGCGAGGGAGGGGCTGTGCGAGGGACCTTCCGGGGCCGAGGCCGTGGCCGTGGCAGGGGCCGTGGCCGTGGCAGAGGAGGTGATCACTGTATGTGTGGTCTTGTGACAGCAAGGAGAGAACTGGGCATGTGACAAAGTGTGCACAGCTCTGCGCCTCTGCGTGTGAGAGATTTGGGCCTCCGGAAGTGGGCTGGGAAGGGCAGAGCACTGTAGGGATACAAGGAAATATTGTGGCAGGTCATCCCAGCTGATAAGTTGAACTGCTTTTAACAAAACAAAAAATTCTTACTAGTATTTTAATAGAAGCAAATGTCTTCCCACTACTCAGGCCAAGCTGTTCTTCCTGTTTTCTCTGCCTTGCAGTATTTCTGTGAGCAGGAGTTGAAACATGTTGATACTCCGTGTAGGCTTTATGTCATGTTGAGAGCCAAGCAGGAGGTGTGTCTTGGATAAGGGAGAGCGTCTGCCCTGGCATTGGACTGGGCAGTGTCTGTGCTAACCCTCACCTGGCTTCAGTATAGGGCCTTTGTGTGTCAGCTGGGCTGCCCAATTGCTCCTGGATAAGAGGGCTTCTGGCCTCTCCTGTGGCAAAGGCAGAGAGCATGTGGATGAAGGATGTGGGTGCCCCATTATGGGCTGCAGTGGGGTCCTCAGGAACAGTGCAGGGGGAACTATTGTACAGGAGTCCGGCCCCATCTGGCAGCACAGCCTGTCTGGCACATCCCAGTGTCTCTGTGCTGACCCTTACTGGTGTCCCACAGGGCACTTTGACTACCAGTATGGGTACCGGAAATTCGAGGGCTCGGATGGCTCCCGCACCCAGAAGTACGCCAGCAACATCACCTACTACTTCGACAACATCAGCAGTGCTGAGCTCTACAGCGTGGACCAGGAGCTGCTCAAAGACTACATCAAGAGGCAGATGTGAGCACCACCTCTTGTCCTTGTCTGAGCAGTGGGTGGTGGGGGGGACTGCACAGCCAATCCCATGGGAATGGTTAGAACTGAGGTGTGTTGACACTCTGCTTCACTTACAGCACCACCTTGCCCCACATGTGGGCTCCCGAGACTTCTCCCTTCAGTAGCTTAATTGGGAGGGGGGTATAATTCCTTAGGCGTTGCCCAGGGGACAGTGACTTGGAGCTTCCTCTCACTGACATGTTGTCCATACAGAGAATATTACTTCAGCGTGGACAACCTGGAGCGGGACTTCTTCCTGCGCCGCAAGATGGACTCGGACGGCTTCCTCCCCATCACCCTGATCGCCAGCTTCCACCGAGTGCAGGCACTGACCACTGACATCAGCCTCATCATCAAGGTGAGGGCAAGGAAAGGTGGCCTTTCCTTCTTGTCCTGCATCTCACCACCCTTTGTGTGGTGCCTGTTTTCTATGGACGAGTTAGCCCCTCAACGTGCCAAGGCTAAGTGCTAAGTTAACCAAGTATCCCTTGGTTCCAGGCTCTGAAGGACAGCAAGGTGGTGGAAATTGTGGATGAGAAGATCAGGAGAAAAGAGCAGCCAGAAAAATGGGCTCTGCCTGGCCCTCCTATGGCAGACTACACTCAGACTGACTTCTCACAATTCATCAATTGCCCTGAGTTTGTCCCCCGGCAAAGCTTCCAAAAAGAGACAGGTGAGCTCTGGGGGAATGTGGAGTGAGGTGTGGGATGCAGTGCTAGGACTGCAGCAGGACTGAGACCCTGATAGTCAGGAGTGTTCCCCAGGGCAGGGCTCTGACACTGGCTTTCTGCCTGGTGGTGGGAGCTGATCTGAGCTCTGTCCTTGGACCTCCAGAGCTGCTGCCTCCATACGTGGGGGGAAACATGAGAGACTGAGTCTTGTGGCTTTTCCTCTGTGGGGGCTGAAGTCATTCAGGGAGGGTCACTCCTGCTGGAAGTCTCTTGGCTGTGCCTGGAAATAGTCTTATGGTTGCTGGGCAGAGCAGAGGACACTTGGGAATCCAACTTTTCCTTACCGGGTGAGGAGATACTGGGCACAAATTGGGCAACAGGTGTGGAGCTGTCAACCAAGTGCTGGGGAAGGGTCTGCTGTCCTTCATGAGCTGCTCCTGCTCTTGTCACCTAACCCCATGGGGGCTGGCAGGAGCCCAAACCTGCACCTGAGAGCCCAACTGGAGAATCTTCTTGGTCCTGTTGTAAGAGTTTTGGCAGGAGAAGATCTATTCCCACTGGCTCCAGACTGTCTTGGGAAGGTTTCCCAGAGAGCAGCACAGCATCTGCCTTAGGGCTTTGTGTGTCTGGGAAGCTGTCACCTGCAAAGCTTTGTGGCCACCACTGGCATTAACTGGAGATTCCCACTCCAGCACCTGTGGGCACTGTGCTGGTAGCCTTGGCCACAGGATGCCAGCTAGTCCTGCAAGCTGTGCTGTGCTGCCGGAATGACTCCTCCTTTGGTCAGATAATTTGTAAGTACACAACCCCCCAGGCTCCCTCCCTCCCTCTAAAGCACCTTGTGGCTCTTTTTGGCTCTAGAGTCTGCTCCTGGCTCCCCACGTCCTGCCAGCCCTGTCCCCACCAAAACAGAGGAGGTCAGTAACCTGAAGACAATGCCCAAGGGCCTGTCCACAAGTCTACCAGACCTGGATTCAGAGACATGGATTGAAGTGAAGAAGAGGCCTCGGCCTTCCCCAGCCAGGCCCAAGGTAGGTGGTGATGTAGGAGCTCTTGGAGTGGGGGGTTTCCCAGTTGTTGAGGTGACTTGAATCATAAGTTGGCAGGCTTCAAATCAAATAGGGTACTTGAGCCCCTTTGGAGCTCCTCCTCAGTGGTGTGAATAAGGTGTTCTGGCTGGGGTGAAGAAACAAGGGGCAATAGCTGGATCTCTTGTCACTTGTTTCGCTGTGTGGTCTTTACACTTGTGTCACCCTTGTCCCCCTATCTGTAGAAACCAGAGGAGTCAAAGACACCCCAGCAGCAAAAGCAAAAGGACCAAGATGAGCCTGAGGAGCTCGACTTCCTCTTCGACGAGGAGATGGAGCAGATGGATGGCCGCAAGAACACCTTCACCGACTGGTCAGATGAAGATTCCGATTACGAGATCGACGACCGCGACGTGAACAAGATCCTCATCGTGACGCAGACACCTCCTTACCTACGCCGGCATCCTGGTGGGGACCGGACTGGCAACCACACCTCCAGGGCTAAAATGAGCTCGGAGCTGGCCAAGGTGATCAATGATGGGCTCTACTACTACGAGCAGGACCTGTGGACAGAGCAGTTTGAGCCAGAGTATTCACAGATCAAGGTGAGAGCGGCTGATCCAAGGAAGGGAGTGTGTGTGGGCTGTGGGGAGCCTCATGTGTGGCAGGGTGGCTGATGGTTAGTGTGGGGTGAGAAGGGCAGTACAGCAGGTTACAGCCCACTCATGGGGTAGAGCTAAGCTGGGATTAGTCCTCTTGCAATGTTTGGACTTCCTGGTTCCCAGCATCATGCCCTGCCATGTCAGGGATAAACACAGCTCTGTAACAAGATGTAAGGCTGCAGCCAGGTAAACAAAGTGCCAGTAGTGAGGTGACCTGGAACGTGGGGCCCATTGCTCTGCTGTCTGCCAGGGTCTTGGCTGGCAGTGCCAGATCTGTGAGGGGAAACAGGTGTTTGCACTGTCCAGAGCACCCTGTGCTTCGTGGCACAGTCTGTTGGAGACCACACGTATTGGGAACAGGTTCATAGATGGCTGGGCTGCACTTGGCCTCTGCTCTTCTCCGTTTTGGTATCAGTTTGCACAGACATGGGCTTTTTATAGAAAGCTCATCTGCTGCTTTGAAACATTTGAGTCCCAGCTTGGTGACTCTCACGGTTGGGGACTTGCCTAGACTTGCTCAGTGACAGAAATTATGGCTGAAAGTGGTGTGACTTGTTGGAGCTACAGCTGGGCTCAGTGCTTCCATGTCTGGTTCATGGCCCCCTGGCTGAAGGAATGCTGCTGTCTGGGGTGACAGAAGCTGTGGGGGGAGCAGGTGACAGGGACAGTGTGTGCTGTGGGTGTGGGTCCTTCAGATACATGGGAGTGTTGTGCCCCACTGCTGGCGTGGCTGTGGGGGTGTGGGGAGGGAACTCTAGGGCCACAACACTGTGGCAGTGGCAGAGGGGCCTGGCTGAGAACAGGTCACTGAGCTCACCTTGAGCTTTTACTGCACCAGCACTGGCCTGGGTGGGTAAAAGCCTGAGAGAAGCAAGTGCTAATTAGTGGAGCTGCCTTGAAGGATCCCTGGAAGCTTAGGAGCAGCAAGTGGTTCATAGTTCATAACTGGACTGTGCAGTGCCCAGTTTTCTGTCTGCCACACCTCCCCTTCCTACCTCTGTGCAGCAGGTCTCCCTCTGGGCACCAGGCCCTGTGACTGCACTCAGGGCCAAGTGCCGTGGCTGTTGCACATGGTTGTGATGGGGTGAGGGCAGAAGAGGGCAATTTCTTCACCATCTTCCTCTTACAACATAGCAAGAGGTGGAGAACTTCAAGAAGGTGAATATGATCAGCAGGGAGCAGTTTGACACCCTGACCCCAGAGCCCCCCGTGGATCCAAACCAAGAAGTCCCTCCAGGTCCCCCCAGGTTCCAGCAAGGTAAGAGATGGGGCATGAATGGGTTGGACTGAATTTGTCCCTGTTCCTTATGCTGAGAGGTTCTTGAAGGTTGGGTAGCAGATAGGGAGAAGGAATTGGGACCACAGGCACGTGGGATTATCTTTCCCAGAGTAATTATGTTCTTCCAACTGAATGTTTTGGGGCTCCGTCAGAGGAGGTGCAAAAGAAGGGGTGTCCCAGTGGAGTGAGGTGACCTTGGCAAATTTGGACGTAATTACCTGGATGTGACTTTCCTCTTGGACCCTCTCTGAGTACCTGGAAGGCAGCTGCCTGCTGGACCTTGTTTGCCTGTGTGTGCCCCCAGTGTCATGTCCTTCTCTTGGGAATGGGGGGTTTGTTGCTGTAGTTTGCCACTAGAAAGCAAATACCTTGTGGGATCCCTGGAAGCTCCATCCTTGGATCTGCTGCTAGGCTTTGGGTTTTCTGACCAAGCTGATGTCATGCTGGATTTGATGCTGGTCTTGTGGGAGGGCTGGGATGTGTCCCTGCATTCCTCCCCTCCCTACTTCCCATCTGCCAGATGGCAGAGACACTCATGCTCAGAGCTCAGCCTGACCTGGCTGGGGGGGGTTTCTCCCTGCAGTACCTACAGACGCTTTGGCCAACAAGCTGTTTGGAGTCCCTGAGCCTTCCACCATCGCCCGGTCTTTGCCCACGACTGTACCAGAGTCACCCAACTACCGCAACGCCAGGACCCCCCGCACCCCCCGCACGCCGCAGCTGAAGGACCCGACACAGACGCCCCGGTTCTACCCCGTGGTGAAAGAGGGCAGGACGATAGATGCCAAGGTGGGAGCCAGGGCTGGGCTGCATGATGGGAGCTGGGGTTTCCCAGCTGGGGCCTAGGGAGGAAGGGAACACATCCCTGATATATTGTGTCTTGCAGACTCCACGGAAAAGGAAGACGAGGCACAGTTCGAACCCTCCGATGGAGTGCCACGTGGGCTGGGTGATGGACTCTCGGGAGCACAGGCCACGAACCGCCTCTATCAGGTACCAGGGACGTGTGTACGAGATCATGGAGCAGCCAGAAATGGGAAAGGGAGCGAGTGTGGAAAGGAAGGGGGAAGGCAGCATCTGCTCTTGTAGGGGAAGTCTCCTCTTAGGTGACTGCAGAAAGAACTAGGACCAAACTTGCCCCTCCTGGAAGGGCTTGGGGAAAATCTGAAGCCATGGAGAACAGCGAGATGAAACTTTGTTAGAAACATTGATTCCCTTCCTAGTAGGCTATTCCATGGCTCAGATCCCAAGCCCAGGGTAGACAGTCACAGGGAGTGGGACCAGCAGACAGGTGCTATGGGGTGGAGCGTGGCCCCACTCCGCTGTTGGGTGGGTGGTGCCAAGGAAGGGTGTTGACAGGAGTCTCTCATGCTCAGCTCCAGCCCCTCGGAGGGGACTCCAGCTGTCGGGAGCTACGGCTGCACCCCACAGTCCCTGCCCAAGTTCCAGCACCCTTCGCACGAGCTGCTCAAGGAGAACGGCTTCACACAACACGTCTACCACAAGTACCGTCGGCGCTGCCTTAACGGTAGGGACGCTGAGGGGACAGGGTGTCCCTGCTCTGCTGTGTTGGGCGCAGGAACTGCCACAGAGCATGGACACAGGCATGGGCAGGGTCCTGTGGGACAGCCCTGCTGACAGCTGATGTGTCCCCATGGTTTGTGGAGAGCATGGGCTGCAGTGTCCAGCACTGGGGCTGGGTGTTGTCACATTGCCATGTGGCCCTCCTGTGCACAAGCCCTTGACTCCCTGGGAGAGGATCTGCCTTGTAATTATCCCCTCTTCCCAAAACAGAGCGGAAACGACTGGGCATTGGTCAGTCCCAGGAGATGAACACGCTTTTCCGGTTCTGGTCCTTCTTCCTCCGAGATCACTTCAACAAGAAAATGTATGAGGAGTTCAAGCAACTGGCTGTGGAGGATGGAAAGGAGGGATACAGGTAGGAGGGGAGGAGCAGAGTGGCCTCTCCTGGAAGGGGAGTGAGGGAAGAAGGGTTGGCCTTTTACAGGGCTCACAGCAAAAGGCAGCAGCTCTGCCTTGCTCGAAGGTGGGTCTGAGGTCACCCTCAAGTCACCTGCTGCTGGTGCTCAGCAGGGCTCTCGCCTCAAGAGCCTCTGTGCCCTGTGTTGTGTGCACCTGTGTGTGAGCCCCCCATGCTGCTCTGTTCCCAGGTATGGTCTGGAGTGCCTTTTCAGATACTACAGCTACGGGCTGGAGAAGAAATTCCGGCCAGACATATTTAAGGACTTCCAAGAAGAGACCATCAAGGATTATGAAGCTGGTAGGTGCCTCCTTTGGGATTGGCAGTGATGTAGCCCAGCTGCAGGGCTGCCCCTGGGCCTCTTCTCATCATTTTGGGGAAGCCACATAGTGCTGTATGTTAACATGTGCCACGGGGACCGGGTAGACGTCCTGTTGCTCACTTTGTGGGAGGGTCAGTGGATGCTCACTGTCCTGAAGAGTCCTGGGGTATGGAGGAGGGCAGTGGGGGGCTGTAGCTCTCCCAAGGCATTCCTTTAGACACACCAGTTCACATAAGATTTCTCAAGGCCCTCCAGTGGCAGGACCTTGTCACCACCAGATCAGCTGAGCTTGGAGACATCTCAAGTCAGGGGAGCTTCCCAGGACTATTGTAGGTTGCTTCCTTTGAGGTTTTCCATCTGGCCTAGGTTGTGCCCATCAGCAGGACAGGAGGGTTTGTGGGGAAGCCTTGGAGGAAAGGTGTCTGACATCTGGTTTGGTTTTTGTCCTGCTGACATCTGGATTGGTTTTCTTTCTCTCCAGGGCAGCTCTATGGGCTGGAAAAGTTCTGGGCCTTCTTAAAATATTCCAAAGCCAAAAATCTGGACATTAACAGCAAACTGCAAGAATACCTCAGCAAGTTCAAGCGCCTCGAGGACTTCAGAGTAGATGTGAGTAGACACAGCGCCTGCACCACACTGATGTACCTGCAGACAGCCCTTGGCCCCTCCAAGGATGGAGGATTTTGGGGGGTCCCCAGGTGGTGGCAGGTTGGGGAGTGGGAACAGTGACATCTACTGCTCCCTGTTATTGTAGCCGGGCCGGGAACAATCTGCAGGGTTGGAATATTGTAAATCCACTCAGAGCAGGATGAAGGAGCTGGATGAGCCCGTCCTCCCTGATGAACTGAGGATGGAGAAGGAAAGGGAGCCTTGATGGTTTTAGTAGAGCCAACACTGTGTGGAGCTTCTGCTCCCAAACTTCTGGACTATGCCCCTGTGTGGGAAGCAGGTGCCTAAGAACAAGTTATCACCATTGTGCTTGATTGGAAGTCAGTCAGTCTTTCTGTCAGCAGATCTGTCAGTGGGAGGTTTGGAGAGGAGGGCAGCTGAGTGCTTGGGATATGTATGTTCCTTGTGGGTCAGGGAGAGAAGTTGCAATTGGAGGCTTGCAGGAAGGCTCTTCCCTGATCCTGCGGGAGGGTACCTGCATTTGGAGGAGGCTGTGCTGATACTGGGGTGCTTCTCTTCCAGCCACCCATGGGGGAGGAAGGTGGACACAAGAGATACCCTTCAACGTCAGGGGGAGATGGCAGGAAGCGCTACCCATCCCAGTCTTCCAGCAAAACGGTCAGCCAGTGCCCATCCAGCCAAGCCCACGCCTCACCCAGCCAGCCTGCACAAGAGGATGCCAAAAACCTGAGCCAGCAATCCCCTGCCCCATCGGCTGCAGAGTCGCAGACAGTGGGGAAGTAGAGAGGCTGCAGCGTCTGCTTCCTGCCGGGGGATGGGGTGGGTTGGTGGGGGACTGGCTTGGAGAAGGGAAGACATGAGGGGGTGGGACAGGAAGGGAGCTGGAAGGTGGGTGCCCAGGAATAGGCTGCTTGGGAGAAACTTCAACGCACATGATCTTCTTCTCTTGTGGCTGGAAAGCAAAGACTATCTACATCTAAAACACCATTTTGCTATTACAACCCTGACCAGAGCCAGACCCGCTCCCAGCAGACCCACCCTTTCCTTTCCCTTCCCTCCCCTCCTGTGCACACACTCATGTCTTAGCGTCTCTTCAAAAAAAAAAATGTGTTCTGGTTGGGTTGGAAAGGGGAGATTTTTTTTATTATTATATATATATATCAAGTTTTAAATTATTGCTAGAAGTTCGTCTGGATTTACCAAAACAAGTCTGCTCTGTGTGGCCCCAACGACTCCCCTCTGTGTCCCCCCTCGGATCTCGCGGGGCAGCCGCTCAGGAAGCTCGGAGGAGCGAGGTTCCCCAGTGGGGGACCGAAGCCACAGCGTGTCACGATGCTGCGGAGCCTCTGATCTCCATGACCCGGCTGGCGTCTCCCATTCCACGTACGGCGGTGCCTCTCCCGACACCGACCTCCGCGACAGGAGCATCGCCCTGTTCGTCCTCCTGCTCCCTTCCCAACGTCTTCACCTTCCCGAGGGTCTGGCTCTTCCCTCTGCCCACCTCTCCCTTCTGTCACGGACAATTTGGAAGTCAACCAAAGGACCTTTGCCAAGGATAGGCTTGTTCTGACTCCTTCCTGTGAGGATGGCTGGTTGGGAGGCTGGCAGGCACCTGGACTCGAGCCTGCGTGGACGGTGCATCCGCTGCCCCAGGAATGCCCATCGCATGCAAAGACAGGACTTTGCCGAAGGAGCTTTTCCTTTTCCCTTGGAAAAAATGACATGACATAAAAAAAACCCACAAACCCCTCTAAAAAAAAAACGACGACAAAAAAACTCTTTAAAAAGACACATCTCCCTTTGCTTTCTTCCTTGGAAATATTATTGAAGAAAAAAAAACAAACAAAAAAAAACAAACAAAAAATCCCCAAAAACACACAAAAAAAAGTTGCCTTATGGTGGAGCTGGACGGGGGAGGCTTGTTGGTTTCCTGCATCCTGGGGTGCACTGGGCTCTTGGCCCCCCCAGGCCCAGAGACTCCTCACGGCATTGCTGCCGAGCTGATCTTCCCTGCGGCCTTTCCTCTGACCCCGCAGCTCGCTCGGATGCCTCTCCTGTCATGGAGCCTCCCTGCCAGGCCTGAGTCTCCTGGGGAAGGTGCCGAGGGCAGTCAAATCCAAGACTTGTGCTCACGCTGTAGCTGAAGCTGCTCCGCTGTGTTTGTACCATGGCAGCCTCCTCCCCATGACAGCAACTGAACGTGCTCATGGCCTTGCTCAGACCCCCCGGCCCTCTCCAGGCAGGAGGTTGATCTGCTCCAGTCTGTGCTTCCAGTGTGGTTGGGGGGTGAGCACGGAGATTGTCACAGCAGCTGGAGGTCCTTTCTGTGAGCAAGTCAGAGAGCTGGCGTGTTCCTGGTGCCACTTGATGCTGTAGCCTGACAGGGAGTGATGCAGCCCTAGGAAACCTGTCCCACAGCAGTCGCTGGCTCGGGACTGCTGGTGCAACCTGTGCAGGGGCGAGCAGGAGACCTGCCCAGCACAGGAGAGCTCTCACTTCTCACTTTGTGTGTTGTGGTTTGGCAGGTGGCTGCATGGAGCCTCCCACTCAACACAGTCCCTGTGCACCTCCCAGGGCTCAGATGACACCGTGCAATGCAGCTCCTTGCTGGGCTGAGGCAGGGCGTGGCTGCAGAGCTGCTGTGGCATTTACTTGATTGATCCTGCTACCCCACACCGGGTGGGCTTTGGCAGGCAAACCCTCCCCAGCCTGTGAGCTTTGCACGGGGCATGTGTCAGAGGAGTGAGATCTGAGATTTCCAGTGCTACCTCTGGAGTTGCTCCAGAGGTAGCACCAGAAAATTGTTTCTTTCCAGCCAGACCCACCTGCCTTGCTGCCACCGTGCTCCATCTCCTCAGTCCCTGGAATACCTGCCGTGCAGATGGCTTGGCTGTGGCTCTGGTGCTCCATCGCCTGAGCTGCAGAATGTGCTCCTTTGTGATGTGGAGTGGAGCAGGTATGCAATAGGTGGCTCCAGAGGTGCAGCTCATTGTGTGACCCTCTCTGCACCATCACAAGCTGGTACCAAACAGCGTTTTCCCAAAGGATCCAGTTGATCCAGAGCTGCATCTCAGAGCTGGGAGGAGTCATCTCTCCAGGGCTGTCCTTATGCAGCCACAGGGCAGGTGGGTGAGAGCAGCCAGGAGCTGAGGAGAAGGAGCAGGAGGGGGAGCATGGTCAGGCTGTCATGAGCAGTGGCTGTGGGTGCTCACTGGGCCCTGGCTGAGGTCATCACTTCCCAAACTGACACTGCCTCAAGGATGCTGCTTTGGTGGGGGGAGCTGGGCTGGAGTGAAGTGGCTTCGTGAACTGCTGCTAGAATTGAGAGCACGGCTGGGTTTGAGAGGCTGGGGAGCTGCTACTTTGCTGTTTCCTGGTGGTCTGATCCTGCCCTGCTCCATCCACCCCTGCTGTGTCACCCTGCAGCTGGTACCACTCACAGGCCAGATTCCAGCAGGCCAGCCTGCCTGAGGCCATGGATGCTCCACTACGGCAGCAGTGCTCTGGGGTTGTGGGGTGGGAACTGGGCAATATGGGCAAAAAGTTAACACTTGTACAGTGCTGTGGCCGTGACTGTTATATCTGGATTTCCCCTCTTGTGAGCCAGAGTCAGATCTCTTGAGGTTACGGATGTAGCCGGGTTTGTCCCTGATTTGGGAAGGAGGAGGCTGGATCAAGGACATTGGAGATGTGTTGCTGGTTGTTTGCAAGTGGAAGCGGGTCTGGATGTGCGCGGGTGGCCCCGTTGCCACGTCCTGTGCTCCTCTTGTGGGTGCGTGTTCTCTTTAGAAGCCAATTGTCTGCGTTTTAGCAACAAACATAATAGGAAATGAGGAGGAATGAGCTTCTGCTGTGGAGTTGTTGCTTGTGGAGCAGACTGTGGAATTGCTTGGGTAGTAGAAGAGGTAGAACGTTTCCCCAAGAATTTCCCAAAATCTAAGTTGATTTTAAATAATATTTTCACTTCTGAGTCTGAGACTCTAGTCTCAGAGTTTTCCCTTCCCCCTCTGCCAAGTCAGTGGTTTGTCACCTTAGTGTGTGCACCTGTTTCCCAGGGGAAGGTGGGTCAGAAGAGCAATCCCAGTGGTCCCACCACCCTCCAGGTTTGTGGACTGTGTGCCTTGTTTTACTGTCCGTCGGAGAGCAGCGGGCAGGGCAGAGCAAAGAACAGATGGACATGACAACTTGAGGCAGCTGTTTCTTGCTCCCACCTGCCTTCCTCCAGATGGAGGGAACACAGAGCCATTCACTCCTGCTCTGTGTAGGGGTGGGTGCTGGCAGAGGGCAAGGGAGCTCCTTGGAGCAGTGTCCTGCACCCCTGTGCTGTGTGGCCGTGGCCAGGCCAGGGCTGCCCAGGTCTGTGCGTGGCTGCAGGAGGCACCGCACATGACTTGTGTCCCACCTGGACGAAGGGACAGCTGTCCAGAGGGGCGTTGTATTTGAGGAAGTTCTTGCCCTCCTGTAGAGGACGGAGTTTGGCCTTGCTTTTAGCTTGGATCCTTCACCTCCCCGTGTTCTGTGCTTTTTTTGATTTTAGAGGTCCGAGTGGTTGCACATGTGCTCCTGTGAGTGCTGATCTGTCCCGCAGCTCACGAGAGCTGCGTGGTGCTGGTGCCCAGCTGCTTTTGGAAAGGTCTGAGGGAGGCTGAGTCGGGAGGGGGAAGTGCTCCCCTCTTCTCAGGAGTTCCCCCAGGCTGCCACAGCTTGGGGCTTCTTGCTGAGGTCAGCCCATCTTTGGGGTGCAGGTGGCTGCAACAGGTACAGAGCTCTGGCGAGGGGTCAGGAGTGGAGGTAGAAGGTGTGTTTCAGAGGAGGTTTTGTTGCTTTGCCATGCTCATTTGGGAAAAACAAACAAAAAAATTAATAATACTGCTGCTCTGTTTTTGCCTGTCCATCCCTCTTCTGCTGCCCCCTTGCACCCCTGACAGGGGTCCCTTGAGTTTTGGGAACTGCTCGGGACTGGTCGACTGTACTGTAACAAACTGACGTGTTTAACCTCAGTGTCCTGCCACGTGTCTGCATGGCAGTGCAGAGGGGGCCTTCTAGCTGTTAATGCCTTTCCAGTTATTTTGTCAAAAAGAAAAAGAGAAAAAAAAAAAAAAGGAAAATTGTATATGTAGCAAGCTGTGTTTGCAATGCTTATTGTCTCCTGTCTCCTCTGAGGCTGGTTATGTCACTTGTCACTGTTTGAAATGGGTGCTGGGCTCTTCTTGAGGGGGTTGCTACACTTGATGTTAAATGCCTCATTGGCTTTTTTTAAAGCTTCCAGTACAGGTAACAGATAAATGACATTTTTAACAGATGTTCCTCTCGGTGGCATGGAGCAGGCGGCTGGAGGGCAGCATTTCCAGGCGTAGTTTACAGTTTCACTTTCTGCAGACACTTGAACATAGGACCGATGTATCTGTGACAAGCACATCCCCTTGGTGGGAAGCTCCAGAGGAGCGGGGAGTGTCCTGGGTGCCAGCAGGCCCTGCAGGGTGTGCCGGGGTCCCCCTGGCCCCCCCGTGCTGTCCCTGCTTGCTCCCCAGGTGCCAGCCCTGCACCAGGGGGGCTTGTGCCCGTGGTGCCCCTCGTGGGAGGGGGTGCTTGGCACCACTTGGTCCCTTCAAGCCTCCCTGGTGCAGCCCCGCTCCCCCTCCTCCCCTCCCAGCCTGTCCTGGTCCCGCTGGGGTTGAAAACCTTTGGATCTGTGGCTCAGAAACCCCTGCTGAGCTGCACCCCAGTGAGTGCAGCCCTCTGCTCTCTCGCCTGGAGCTAAAGGGGTGATGGTTTGATGTGCTGGCCCTTCTCAAACCCCATGTGTCCAACCTCAGCCTTCTGTTTCCCAAAACTAGAAAGTGTGTGCAACCTTCTTCAGCTGCATTTATCGTAGAGACAAACTTAAAATGACTCATCACAGACCATGTATCACTTGGGAGGAAAATCTTGTTAATACGGCCGGCTGTACATGATCCATCTCTGTTGATAGTACATAATCTTTGACCCATGTGCTAGGATCATCATCACGTATAAACGGAAAAGAGAAAAATGTAAAATACTTGAATGAGAGCTTGTATTATAACATTAATATTATTCAGATTATCTGCTTTCTAGGCTGATGTGATTCATTATTCTAGTAATGCTTTAGTCCTTTGTAATTTGTGGTAATTATGCTTTTTCCTTTTTAATACAAAAAAAAATGTATAAAAATAAAAACTTCAAAAGACATCGCAGCCTGGGTTTTCTGTTCTGACTTGCCCTCCCAAGGGAGCTGGGAGCTGATGAGTGGGCCAGGTTCATCCCTGTGTGGCTGTAGGGACCAGAGGAGGGCTGGGGAAGTGAGCTGACTTCCACAGGTAGAGCTGGGCTGACCACAGGTGAGTGCAGCACAGGTCAGCCCTGCGTGTCCCCTCCTCAGGGGGCTGCTCTAGCACTGGGGGGAGATGTGTTGTTTTTGTCCCAGGCCCCCAGGCAAGACTGGAACTTAAAAAGATTGAGAAAATTCACAGTATGTCTCAATAGGTCTGTAGGTACTTGGGGATGTGGATAAAGCTATGTTGAGTCCTTTCTTACAGTGTTTCACTGATGTCCACACAGCTCAGGACAGCAGGAACTCAGCTTTCCTTGGAAAGACTCTTTCTGTAATTTATCATTGTGGAATTTTGGTTGTATCTTGGAGCGAGATGAGGCTCAGCAGGAGGAGGTGATGGCAGGTAGCACATCAGCTCCCAGCTCCTTCCCTGTCCCATGAGGGGAATCTCACTTTTGTTTGCCACTGGTCTGTGGAGCAGCCATGAGGCTGTGACAGCTCTAATTCAGAGTGGGACTGACCTCTCCCAAGGAGAGACTGCTCAGGGGGAGTCAGGTCTCTGAGAGACCTGGGAGAGTTTCTAAAGCTGTGCGACCACTGATTTTTCCATGGGATTGCATCTACTATCCCAGGTGCTCTGAGTCTCAGAAAAATAGTGGTTTTAATACTATCACATGCAATTACAGTGACCTTGCTGGTGTTTCTATAGAATCAGTGCTGCTGAGAGTTGCCTGTGGAAACTGGTGCCAAAACCTCAGTAATTCTTAATGAAAACTCCCCAGAGTCACATGGCCCAGAACACACCTGGTTCATGCACAGGCAGCTGGAACCAAGGGACAGTGCAAGTAATTAAGAAGCAAACCACTACATTTTGCTTAAAAGTAGATTTCTAGAGCAAGAGTTTTTTGCAGTAAATGTGCAGTCATTTCCAGCAGCATGTTTGACTTCAGTTTCGGGTCTCATTACGTGTGAACAATAACTTGTTTCCCAGTTAAAATACTATTTGGCATAAATCATTGTCTCTCACTGCTGGTCACAGGAGCTGCTGGGCTGGTTCACTCGGCCCTCTTGGGTGCCTCGGGGATGCTTTCGGAGAGCGGTGTGAGGCCGAGGAGGACCTTGTGTCTTTCGAAGGCTTTGGTTTGTCTGAACACTCTGTCTGTGCCATGCAGATAATCCAGCACTCCCAGGACTCCATAGCACTGGTTGAACCTGAGAACCAAATGAAGATAAACATCGCTAGAAAGCTACTGAGGTTACCTCGCCTTTCGTATTTCCATTCCTTTGGGAGCCCTGTAACCTGTCTGTGATTTCTGTCCCTGCACCAGTCTCCCTGGCAGCTCTGTTGAAGCCTGGGTGAAACTTGTGCAGCTTCCCTCTTTGATGCCTTTGTTACCCAGAAATGGTGGCACTGAGCAGCAGCCAGGACTCTCCTGGGCAGCTGAGCTGTGGGAGCAGCTGGACACTTGTATTACCATTTCATGTGCTCCCAAGACTCAACTGCCATGGGACACAGAGTGGCTGTGCTTCCAGCACTGGGATACTGGCACAGCTGTCCTGTCCAGAGAGCATCTTGGATCTGCAATCATCTGTGTCCTGACAGGAGCTAAGATTCAGAGGAAACAACAGATAAGAACTGGCACCATGTTTGTTGTGCTGCCCAACATTTGGGGGGTGAGTGAACTGTCCCATGGGCTGGATCTGTAGGAGGGGCAGACTTGAAGAATCTGGTACACATCTGGGAGATGGGAACAGTTCTTCCACTGCTCAGGTATGTGTCCCTGAACAACCTGCTGCAACTGCTCTCTCCAGAATAGGAGGAGGCTGGGAATCTCTGCCAGGAAGGGTTGTGATTGTCTGGGCAAGGTGTTATCTGATTAGTGTTTCTAATCCCAGTGCATGGGAGAGGAACAGACAGGCTTCCTGCATGTTCCCTTCACCTGTGTGACTTGCCCTTGCTCTGTCTTTACATCACATGCAATGTCCTCTAAACTTCTAGGAAGAGCCTTGCAGAGAACTGTCTTTGACAGGGCTGGAGTCCCTTGAAATCCTGATCTGTTTAACTGCTGTAAGAACTGGCAGCATTCAGCAGGTGAACTGGAGAGCTGCTCTGCCTGTACATGAGTCGTGCAAACCCACTTGACCCTTGGAAAGGAGCTCTGCCCACCAGCAGTGCCGGAGTGCCGGCAGGAGGGGAAGGGGAAGCTGAGCAGTGCCCAGACGTACTTGAGGTGGTGGAAGTCGTGGAACTCTGGAGATGGCAGGAAGGGCAGGTGGTATCCGCAGTGTGAAATGCTTGTTGTTATGAGAGCAAGGGAGAACCACACTGAGATTGAAACAATGTGAGACCCCATGACCATCGGGCCAGTTATGACAGGCAGCGTGTTGGAGAGCTGGAAAGGAGAACAAACCACCTCAGTAATGCTCCACAACAAGCAGACCCTCCTCTAGGAGCTGAATTGTGTCACTTGGGTGATGCATGACATTAGTTTTGTGCAAACAGCACAAAGGGAAGATGCCTCTGTGAACATCTTAATAAAGCTACATAATCATCCAAAAAATAATTATGGGACTAACAGAGTTCTACTAACTGCAAACCACAGTCATAGCCCAAGCTCCCTAAGCTTGTAGGAGGAGTTAGACATGAGACCAAACCATGGATGTGAGGGCAGCATGATTCCAGTAAATCATCCTGGAGTCTGAGGTATGAATTTCAGCTTCACTGTGGAATAACACTGAGGCTGCTCTTGGGAAACCTCACTGTAAAAGGGAGGCCTGTGGACACACACAGTGATGTGATGATCTGCATCACTTCACTGTGTCCTGCCCGTGACACACAGAGAGACTCAGAGCTGGTGCTCTGGCCCAGGACTCCTGTTAACAGGAGATGAGACTTCTAAGTAGAATCTTTTCAAGGTGGGATGTGTTTTCTGGGAAGTCTCAGCTGGAGCAGCGTTGGGAGACACTCCTGCAAACACTGATCACATTTGCTTCTCTTCTCTTACCACTTCTCCTAATCCCATGGAAATCATGCTCCACACAGCAACTGGAGGGTGATTATGGGAGAATCCACTTACTATGTGTTCTACAGGGTGAGCATAAATGGAGACCACGCCGACGGGGGCTGTCCACTCATGGTGCTTCTTGTGAATGTGCTTATACAGGACTGGGTGGTGAACAAGCCTAAGCAGAGCAAACAGAGAAAGGAGAAAACAGAGAAAGGCAGGTTTTGAGCTCTGCAGAAAGGAACATGGAATAACAGAACACAGAATTTCTGTGGGGGACGTGCTCATATCTCCTCTCACTTAAGGATTTAAACTGGGAATAAGAGTGTAGGACTCCTGCCTTCCTATGCTCTCTCTCTATAGTACTGAGCCTTCACTCAATTGATGTGTCCACTGGCTGATGTTAAACTTAGTCCACATAAATCCTATAAATCAATGTCCCTGAATGACTCATTTGCTCAAATATGGGAGTACTGCTTAGGGGAAGACTCTGTATTTTCACTGGTTTGACTTTTCCAACTGCCAACTATTAGAGTCAGAATTTTTGGTTCCATGGGCCCTTTGTAAGAAATAGATTTTACATTTTTTTTGTGCATTTGTCTAAAAGGGACAAAGAGTGCTGAGCTCACTTCTGCATGGGCTTTTGTAGGCCTTTGTCCTCCTTGTTCTAGCTTTGTCCTCTAGAAATCCTGCAGTGTTGGGAGCCAGGCCCTGTTTCGTAGGTGTGTACAAGGGAACGGGAGATCAGTCACTGACCTTTTGGACTTTTTTTCTTTCAGGATACTGAGCCTCACTCTTTTCAAAGAACACAGCTCTTGTGTAAAGCTGCCTGTTTTCTTTCTTCCTTAGCTTCTAAGCTGTTCCACCTTTGTAATTTTACCCATTTTTGCTTACTCTAGGTAGTGGCAGCACCAAAGCCTCATGTTGTAAGGGTGCATTTCAGGACCTGTAAATTTTCCCATATAAATACTAGACTGGTGGAAGAGGAGGACTAGGATTATTGCTGTTGTAGGAGATGAGTATAAGCTTAAAGGCATGGAGGAGAATCAGAGTCCTGTTCCTGTGCTCAGCTCACCTGTGTGTATAATAGAAGAGAATTTCCTCTATTATGATGAAGATGCTTAGCTCCACAAGAAACCACTGGAAAGTGGGTAATTCCTTGCTGAAGGTGTTGCCCCACCATTTCATGACATGGAACATGGCCACAAGCATAGGCAAGGAGACAAAGAACTGATTACCCAGTGCTGTGTAGATGGCTTGGCATAGCTTCTTTGTGTCCACCTGCAAAAGAGAAGTCAGGACTTGAGGCAAAGTAAGAAGTGATGCAGCTTTAGTTGGAAGGATAAAAAGCTTTTAGATTTATAGGCAGTTCTTTTTGGGACCAACTTTTTAACAAGCTGTCAATCCAGATCTGATCAGTAACCTGATTATAGGATCTGCCTTCCTCTCTGCAGTGGATATACAAGACTTGGCTTGATTCTCCTGGAATCCTACCTGGTTGCAAGAGAAAAGCATAACAGGTTCTTCTCCCCATTCCTGGCCTAAGAGACTGCAGGAAGTGTTTAGCCAGCAGAAGAGGCAGAGTGGGAAGTACTTACAGGATCATTCTTGCCCAGCTGAATGCGATAGCGAGTAATGAAAGTTGGCTTTCCTGTTATATCAGCCACCATAAGGATTCCATTGAAGCCCCAGAAAGCAAGTGCAGGCATCAATGCAGCCCCTGTGGCATGAGGAGAGGGCAGAGATGTGTGAATGAATTGAGAGCTATGAATAAATCAGAAACAAAATACACTGGCATAGTATCCAGAGGACCTTGCTGGAACTCAGATGTGCCAAGACCTGCCCTGAGATGCTTTAAAATGGAATATAGGTAAGTTTTGACATCCAGGTAAGATCTAAAGAATGGGGAGGAGGTTAGAGAGGACAAATGTCTCACAGGTTGAAACTTGAGAAAACTGAGGCTAAGAAAAGGCCTCTCTGTTCTGGGTTACTTTTAAATACAAGTAGTATAACGTTGAGTTGATCCCTAGAACCTTGCAAGGTCCCTATAAGTTCTGTTCACCAGCTGTTAATCACAGAGAAGAGTTTTACAGGTACTAGAGCAAGAGTAAAATCCATTAATTGTACTTAAATTTTTAGTAATCAGTTCTGCTGAGTCATTCAGTTCTCACAGGAGCAAAGTATCTTCGCAGGGAAGCCATTTCAGCAGCAGAAAAATCAGATTTTTAATCTGTACAGGGGGTCTAATGGTGACCCCATTCAAAGGCAGAACATGCACAACATCAGCTGCCTCTGGCTTCCAAGCCAGTGCTTTTCTGTGGGATTAGTGAGTTTGGCAGGTCCATGAACCCCTTTTACATACAGTACATGGATGATTTCTCCTACAGAGGAGTGTTGTTAAAACTCACCAAGGAGGAAGATTGTCCACTCATCTCCCTCAAAGAAGTTGTAGAACTTCAGCCATGTTGTTTGCCAGAAATTGCCTAAAGTTATATCCTGCATAAACCTGTGGAAATAAGAGTTCTTGGTTGCCCATCTTCTTGTCATCCACTTTTTTCCCCTTTTCACAGAAAAGTTTCCCCTCAAGCCACTTTGTTTGAACAATCTTACCAAGAAACAGAGTTCACTAAGGCAGTGAACATGAGCAGGCCTGTACTGAAGGCATAGGCACTGATCTTCAAGGCATCCCAGAGCTTCTCTTCCTGTGAGAATCAAAAAGAGAAAGCACGTGCTGCTGAGGCCTGCCCTGGCATTTTTGGTATTTGCAATGGTAAAGGCAGTCCTGTGATGGCCTGTTTTGTTTCATACACACTCTAAAGTAACAAAGCTGTTATGGGATATTGTGTGTAATTGAGGGGGGAGTACACACACATCCATCTGCCATGCTTACAGAGACCTGACGTGTCACTGATGTGGAATTTCTCTGGAACAACCAAAGGGAGAGAAAGGACCACTGATTTTTCCCTCTCTGTTTTTATTTGGCATGCTGCTCAGTACCTGGAGGGCTATAATACAAGGAGCTTCTGGATAACTCGGAGCAGTGGGAAAAGAACACCTGGGGGTAAGGAGTGGTGCTCCACTTCAGCACCTCCCTCCTTCAGTATTTTCTCCCTCCCAGGATACAGTATGCTTTTTCCCACCCAAAATAGTCAAGAACTGCTGTGCTCAGATGACCTGGTTAACAGCTCCAGTTAATCCAGAACCTCTCCTCTCAACATCCCTTTTTGTTTTGAAGACCCTTTGTGAAGCCCATTGCCCACATGCCCAGAAACTTGCCTTTTTTCCCCAAGTATAACAGAGCTTTAACACCTTTCCTTTCGTAATTCACTTTGCTGTGCCTTTAGGCCATCACAGGTACAACTCAGCTCCAATGCTGAGAGTACAACTTGGCCAGCAGGTATCATGTGCCATCTGTATAAAACAACTGCACATCAACAGGGAGCTAAAACACTCAGCTTCTCACAAGTACAAAGTTCTATAAATCCCTGCTCTCAGCCACAGAAATGTTATCTTCTGAGGAAATATTCCTGTGGGCAGCTCTAATGTTAGCAGGACTTTTTATCACAGTAAGGATTTTAACTGTACAGAGCAACTGCAAGACTCAGAAAATTACCAGTGAGACCTTTTGATTCTAGGAATAAGTATATTCAAAAAGCAGCATTCAATATTTGAATATTTAAATATTCAAAACCAAGAATATATTTAAATATTCAAAACCAAGAATATATTTAGCAAATATATGACAAATTTGTAATTAATCATCTGTCTTTTAGAGTGGCCCAAGTTTCAATTGGTTCTGGAGTTCAGCAATCTTAGTTTGGTTTTTCCTGAGTGAATATGAATTATATTTATCTACAGGATGTTTTTTAAAAAAATCAATGTAATTTTAAAATAATATTATATAATAACCAGCTATTGTCTTCTTCATTCCTCTGTCCTTCCTGTTTTTTAACTGTGGTGTTGTGCTGTACAAACAGACTGGAGTAGAAATAGTATGATTCATAGTTGCAGTTCTGCTTGTCTTCTGTCAGAGAGGACAAACAAGAGAGGCAGCTCACTGAGAAACATTGAATGCAGGTGGTTTAGGGTAATGCAACATAGAAAAATTCTCTTTACGTGGCTTTCAGATTCTGTAACAGCTACAGAACATTAAATGTGACCCAGGACTTGTCAGCAATATTTATCTGTTCCAGGACAGAACTTTGCTTGTTAGCACTGAAATATTCCTTATTAAAACAAACAAACATTTCCTCTTATCACCTTTTTTTTTTTTAATCAAGTGAGCAACTGGGGAGGAATTAATTGCCAGGACTCTTGCCCTACAGCTTGATGTTTGTGAACCCTACAGGTTTATATTATAGCAATGCTATCAGCTAACAGTGTTATCACTGGCTGTACTGAACTGCAAAGGCCAGGCTGGCAAAAGTCTCAACTCCAGCTTCAGATAGTGCCTGCTGGATCCTGGGCTGGAGATCTGCTCTCTTAGCAATTTCATACATCCATTTGCCTCCATGTTATGCTGAAGTAAGACTTTCTTAATCTTTAGACCCTGGAACATCACCCACCGATTCTTTAAAAAAAAATGTTATAAAAGCTATAAAAAGCTTTGAGCTTTTTCTCCTGGGATGAAGAAAGAACATACCAAACAAAAATTCTGATGTCTTACAAGTGTTAAAATTTTTAGTTAGACCAAATAAGATTTCAGATGCTTTAGCATCCTCCAGCTGAAGAACTCAAAAGTTTCAAAAATTAGTAACTCCTAGTACTCACCACACACTGTGCAAGTCTTGCCTTGAGACAGGATAGAGTAGGTAAAGCTCAGAACCTCAGCTATTTAAAAAGCCCTTTGGCTAGAAACTGTTTTGTTTTGGGGCTGTGCTTTTATTGCATGTGATGAAGTGATTACATGAACAAGTCACACACAATGTAATTACATGAGCTGTAGAAGCAGAGAAGTTTACATATATATATAAAAAAAATCTTGTTCATCAAGTCCAAGTACTTAACACCCTGTTTCTCTTCATGCCAACAGCTCCAGCACAGTAGTTTCCAAACTAATTCATGGATTGCTTGACTTCTTGCCCTTAAAGGGCTTGTAGAAGCTGGCAAATTCCTTAAGTGCAGAACAGGGTTGCTGCTGGCATGGTGAAGAGACTGGGGCACATCAGCTGGGTCTGAGCCCAGTGAGGTGGTCCAGCTTCTGATTATGGGGGAGTGTTGTGGGTTCTTGCCACACAAAGATAACAGGCCTTTCCTCACTTGCTGCTGTAGCTGCAGTCCACTGGAAGGGAAAAACACAGGGGAAATGCTGCTGTAGTGATAAGAGATGAGCTCCTAATTGTACTAAAGTGATCGGAATGTGGATGTGTCTGTCACTTCTCTTAGAAGATGATTCAACACATCCAGCCTTCCAAAGCACCTGGATAATTCTTCCCTTAAAAGATGACCTTGAGCCTTTACCTGCTTCTGCTGCTCAGCCACGGTGGAATATCCAGAGTCTCTTTTCATCTGAAATAAAAGGTGATGTAAGTAAGTGAACCTTGGACAGCTGGAGAGTGAAAGAACACACTGCTGGCAACAGCAAATCCCCTCAACTTCCAGTCAGCTGCAAAAGTGTAAAATATTTACTCTGTGTGCCCCGTCCTGTCCTGCTCCATCCTTCATGTTGACCATCGAGCAAAGCTGAGCTCTAGAGAAGAAAAATGCCCTTATTTCCTGATGAGTTAGAAGTGTCCCAGAAGACTAACAGGCATGCAAAAATAACAAAGAAATATGGGAGGATAGCCAAACCCAAAGCTTTTTGCTCGTGGCACACGTGTGTTGTGGCACATCTGCCTCCCTTATCTGACCCAGGAATACAGTGCACCCAGCAGCAGCTCCAGCCCTTCTCAGACTGTGAGGAAATAATGATGTGGGATGTTTCCTTCCATAACAACAACATGCAGTTAAACTAACAGGAATGAAAAAAAAAAATCCTAGAACAACAAAGTGAGTTTGTGCCACAAAGGATTAACACAGTAGAGCTCCACACAGCCTTCACTCATGTGGCAGAGAAACTGTAAATTACAGCCTAAGAACATGGTAACTGATAAAATCATCTTTGCTTCAAGTCCTGCTACGGTCAGTTAGAGGGTTAAAGTCCTAAATGGACATGTGGCCACCTCATAATAAATCCCCTTGCATCTGGCTCTGGCTTGACCATTTGTTAATCATTTTGTTAAAAAAAACTTCAAAAATAAATCAGACCCAAGGTTTAAATAGCTGCTGGGCCTTCACCACTGGCCACAGCCATGAAGGGTTCTCTATGTCAGGCCATGTCCTAGGGATTATTGTGTAGCTGTTTTTATATTGCAATGCTCTTATCATCAAATATAATTAGCAAAAGTTAACAAAACATTCCTTAATGTTTTCTTGGTTTCACATGATCTTTAAGAACAAACACACAAGTTCTAATAATACAACAGCCAGATTACTGAGGATTGAGGAATTTAATCCATTTTGCTTTTCATACTCAGCAGAATATTCAAGCACAGGCAAAACATGTTACCTAAGGTACAAAGGAAAGCACAGAGAGGTTTAAAGGCACCTGTCTAAGGCAAAAACACTTGGAAAATTACCCATTAGGAAGATGATATTCTATTACCTTTATGATGGAGGGAAGCCTCTTAGGAGTACTCTTCTTGCAGCGACTCAGAAAGGAGGAATACACTGCCAAAAAGAAGTCCCCTTATTAGCCAGAAGGTTATAGTTTCCCTTTGAAATTATAGCCTTCTGGGTTCTTGCAAATATAAGTCTGTTTATTTACAGGTGTTTCCAGCTCTGTTTCTCTACGTTACATATTAGTATGCAGGCTAAAGGGCATGAGATAGAAAAATTAAGACACCTTCTTCCTGCTTACTCATGGACAGAAAAGGACAAGAACAGCCCACCACACACTTCAGTGGAAGAAACTAATGTTAAACAGTTTTGAGAAGGAAAAAAGAAAAACTAGGCAAAAAGTGATTTGAAACTGGAAACTGTGAGCTCAACTCCCAACCCCTATTTCAATACCAGGGATGGATGTACTCCTATGGAAAATGCCAACTTTTGGTAGCAGTCTTAAAAAAACCCCACACCCAAGTTCACTTTGTCTCCCTTGGCCAAAAAAGGTAGTGTGAGAAGTGCCCTAAGGTGCTATTGCTTAAAATGAGAATGCATTAGGGAGCTCACAGTGTCCAGGGCTTCTTGTCTTTCCCCAGACCTAGAGCTCCTCACTACTGGACTCTGTGAGCTGCCAGGGCCAATCCTCTTCTCCTCTTATATGTTGTTTGCCAACCACAATTTTATTGATAAAATATAGTTGGACTCTAAGATAGTTGATGAAGAATACCCGTAAGAAACAATCGTAAATAACCTGCTGGCCTGAACACAACAGCGTGAATAATCCTTGCCACAAGGATAAATTTAAATTGATCTTATCACAGTTTTTACAAGACCTTCTGATCACATCTGTTACATAACATGCATTATATGCCCATCTTGTCACAGAGGTCCTCTCAGGGCAGGTGTGCCCACTGCCTCCAAGAAAACACCACTAATACTTGAAATATGTCAGGCTTGAATAATCCATTTATTTTTGAGGTTTTGTTCCATTCCAGCTTTCTTAACAGGTTGTTCAGAGCCTTCAACAGTTGAGTGTCTGCAGGGAGGGAGATTCCACAGCTTCTCCAGGAAATCTGTTCCAGCATTTGGCAACCTTCACTGTGATTTTTTTCCCCTCAGAATTTGCCTTGTTATAACTCCTATTATTTGCCCTTTGGCTGTGCACATCCCTATCTTTACAACCACTCAGCAGGGAGCTGAAAACAGTAATGTGCAACACTTATTAATGTGTAAAATGCAATATGCAACCTCTAGTAAGCCACACTTCAGGATAAAACTTTACATTATTTACACTAAACCAAGATAAATTTGGATGGATGAGGTTTTCCCCAACATCTAATTACCTACTCTTTTTAGTGTTGGGTAATGTCTCTCCTGATTCAGGATAAACCAAATACATTAAAAAACCATTCATGTAACCATGGCTGTTTCAGCAAACAAAAAAGCCATTCAACTGCTTGGCACTGCTCTCATGTTGGCATGTTTTACAGCCCCAAATCAACCAGTGAAGCTCTCAGCTGCCTGCAGCTATTTCCAAATATCAGCTAGAACTAGAGCTGTGTAAGAAAAAAAAGAGTTCCTTTTCAGTTATTTCATATTAGTTAACACAAAAATTGATCCAGATCAAATTCTCAACCTTGAAGTAAGAGTAATTGATTTTCCAGTCAGTCTCTTGACATTAAAGGGGATACATACACTAGTCAAAAAAGAATTCTACTACATTTTTTAAATTATTATTTCCATGTATAACTTCATTTGTCCAACAAGTGTTCATTAAGTCACAGATCTGTTTTCAGCAAATTTTCCACTTCAGATACCAGGACAGGTTAGTTTGTCTAAGCCATGTTTTACAATGCTCAGTTTAATCTGAAAAGGAAAGAACTGCCATATTTTTTACAATTGTTTTAACATGTGCATCATTATGGGGCAGACAGCCCCATCTCTGCTGTCCCCTTAGATTTCTGGTGCCCAAGATGAGGCACCACAGGTGCCATTCCCCCTGCACTGTACCCATTGCACTGCACCCTTCTGACAGCAGCCAGACAGTCCTGCACAGAGGGTGCAGCTGAGTGACTGGCTGCCCACCTTGGTATTCCTTCTGCCTTCCTGCTTAAACCTTCTGTTGTAGACCTTAATTCCCTGGAATCAACCTTTATAGCGCACAGACAGTGGAAAGCTGCTCCTGGGAGAAAAAAGGCTGTAACTATTCATGAAAGTACAGAACATATAGAAACAAAAACACAGGACCACTCACCTGGTCACCTGAGCAGTTGCATATCCACGAAGCTCTGTGGACAGACACAGGACCAGACGTTGTTTGATGTCCTACCAAGCCCTGCACAGGTCTGAGGGCAACCACTGTTCCTAGAAAAGCTCACAATGGACTTCACACAGACACACGATACTGCCTTTTAATGACTTCCTCAAAGTTTCTATCATATCTTTTCAAGCTCCTACACCCTTGAACTCTGGCTGCCCATTCTTCGCTCACCTCCTGCTGATGGTAGCCTAGGAGAGGTCCTTTGTGTCTATTCAGAGCCCAGACTTCAACTCTTCACCTTTCACTACTGCTGTGGAAACTTTATGAGGGTTTAGGCAAAGGCAACAGGGGTGTGTTTCCAAGCAGAGCCGGCTGTCCCCTCCCAGACAAGTCATGTGAAGCCAGTGCCATGTCACTCACTGTTAGTGCTGGCAGTGTTCCCCGTGCCTATGTGCTGTTACTCAGTTAAGCATGTGCAATGCATCTCTGCAGGTAAGAATTTTTCATCAAGAGTTCATCACAGTACCTGAGAATAAAAGAGCCACCAACGCCCTAAGGATAAGTAGTTTTTATAATACAGCAACTCATGTTTTGAGCACAAAATAGCTAGAGTGAGTACAACTGAATGGGTCAGAGGTGTATTTGTTAAAAGCAATAAGGGCTACTGTGCAATCTGGCAAAAAACCAGCAGTCCAGTTTTCATTCTGCTGTACTAGGTCTATAAATTACACCAACGCTGTTGTTACACAGTGTCCTCAACCAGTCACAGGCAGTGGTTCCATGAGGAAGAAGATGCATATAGGTTAGCACGTGCTTGGGCTTAGTTGTCTTTGAATATGATGTTTACAGACCATAAAGTCTGTAATTATGGTATTGCAGAGAGCAAGATGTAATTTACAGTAGTATTGGTCTTTATTATGCAAATGTGGCCCCAATCTGTTACTTACCCAATATGTAGTGACTTATTACAAACTAAGCTCTGAGAACTGAGTGTTATTATCATAACTTTCCAGACTTATTTTTTCACATGAGGAAAAACAAGGAATATCACCTCTCCCTCACAGTTAGCCTTGTATGGCCACTCTCAGGTGAAGGAACCTCTCACACCAGCAGAGCTGGAGCTGTGGAGGGCTGCAAGCGTGACTAGAATTTAACAGTGTTACTGTTGCTGTTGACACTTTCTCTTGACTAATTCCAACTGCTCCATAGTAGGAATTTGTAATTCTTAGCTACTGCTACTAATTGTTATTTATCAAAGACAGCAGACTCAACAGGGAGGAATGTGATTCCTTCAAACTATGTACTCACATGCAGAGGAGGAAGTGGAAATGGGCATTTCAAGAGGGGGATGCCACATGGATGATGTCCTGAGCCCATCTTGGTTTGGACTTGAGATTGCAGTGGGAGGATTGTCCATCCAACAGCCAAAAGCAGCTGATAAAACAGTGAATTTCAAAGACCTCAGTGTTCCTTTGTAACCACTGCTCAATTCCAACATGGGTGATCTCTGAAATATTCATACCCATAGGAACAGACAGCTCAGCACATCAGGGATGTGACAGCTCATGACATTACATCATAGGGATGTAAATGTCATTTATCTTCTGCTGCAACTTGTGTCTAGCACATGTCACTAATCAGCTGCTTCTCTGCTGGCTGTCCTGTGCCCTGCACTGGTGTCTCCACCACAGACACTCCAAGGCTGGTGCAATCTTTGCTGAGGAATGCAAGAAGTCTGATTTCTTCTCAGCAGAAAAGCTTTTTGATTAGAGACGTAATACCTTTGATCACTCTCCACAGTTTTTTTAATAGTCACTGGTTGTTTCACTGTTTGAAAAGAGTATCAGGAGAAAATCTCTGAAGTACATTTCAGGCTTGTACAAGCCCACTCTGATAGTTCCTCTAACACTGAAGAGGAATCTGACCTTGGCATGCCTCACCTACTCCCTAGTTCCCTGTGTTCTGAACCAGATTTCTAATCATCTCCTAGGGCACACGTGGCCACCACCTACTACTGCACTGGTGGCTTTGGAAGCATCTGTGGAACCACAGAAGGGTTAGAAAAATGTAAAATTTTAGGATTTCCATAAGTAAGTTTTTTCCTCATTTGTGGTGCTGTGACTGAGAGGAAAGGAACACAAAGAAAGGAACAACTGTTTCTACAGAGCATGATCCAGGACATGCAGCTCCAGCTGCCCAACATGAAAATGTTGAGCTAAAGCCCTTTATTCCACTTTATAATGTAGCTCTACACACACAAACTGTTTTTTGTACTCTGGTCTTAACAGAACCAGAGGATGTGAGGACTCCTTGGACTGCTGGACCTGGAGCATGGTAACTTCCAAGTACAAAAACCATGGGACTTTTTTAAAGAGGAAGGTGCCTTTTCCAGCTATTCTTCATCTTTATTAGCAATGATCAAAATCAGCCATGCTTGGAGAAACAAATTCTGATCTCCCTCAGCAAAATATGTCACCAGCACTCCCCACCAGTGCTTGCAAACATCCTTCAACAGCCTTTTTTTACACAGGAATTTTTAAACACTGCAAGTGTAATTTATCACAGGCAATTATTGCCTGCAACACATTTTTGTGAGAGTACCAAGGCACAGATATTTACAGTGTCCTGAGAAGATGCATCCTCCCTTTTCCCCTGGATTCAACATACCTTCGAGTGCTGGGTCTAAGAGCAAGAAAAATATGTATGTGTATTTAACTCTGAACTCTTTAGGGAATAAAAAAAAAGATCTATGCACAGAGTGCTGTAATCCAACCTGGTGAATTCACCTGCTAACAACATGTTTTCTAGCATGAAATCCCAAACTCAAGTGACCACGGGCAGAAAGGTGATTACTTTCTGCCCATGTAGCATATTGCATAATAGATAAGATACTCAATGCCAGAGACTGCAGAGCTAAGGCAAAATGGTAACTATCATCTATGAAGATAAACTTCGACTCAAAATAACATGAAATAATGGCATGTCATAAGATGTTGACAGCAACAAGGTCACTTGACAGAGAGCAGCACACAAAAACCCTCTTCTAAATGTTACATTTCTGCTGAGGCATGAACATTAAAACTGAGACACTGAACTATGAAGTGGGAAAGAGCCCATGAATCGGTTTTCCAGATACTTTGATCGAAATGGGTGGGCAAGTAGCTGAGACTCAGTGAGAAGAAAGACTCCCAAATGGTGGGCAGATAACCCAGTACTAGAATGCATGTAAATATATATATATATACACACACACACATATATTTATTTTATAATGGATGCAACCCTGTCCAGAAGGCAGGCAGTCTAAAGGAAATACTATCCAAGCTTAATTAGTAGACAAGCTTCCAAGTAAATTGCCTCTCTGCCATCAGCATCAGCCCGCAAAAGTGTTGGCGGCCGCGTTCCACAAACGGTTCGCTTATACTGCTTCACCAGGTAGAACCTTCTGTTGCTAACTTAATTGAAATTCCATTCCCGGAACAGCAGAAGCCAGACTAAAAGTCTGCAGGTGTAGCAGGGACTTGTAAGACTTCTACGCTCCTGCAGGAAGCAGCAGAATTTCCTCAACTAATGAGCTCGATACGCACTGCACCGTAGGGCCGGGACAGCGGTGGTTTGCACTCTGGGCCTTGGAAAATGAACCCTTATCCCGCTCCGCCACCCTGCGCGCCCTCGGGCCTGGCCCCGACCCGGGGACCCCCTCACCTCCCCTGTGGTGAGGGAGGGGCGGCCGCTGATCCTTCCGGGGACGCTCAGCCAAGGCCCGGCGCAGCCCGTGTCCCGAGGGTCGGCTTGCTGGGGCTCCCCATGCTGACGAGCCCATCCATGCGTTCCCGCCGGGCGCGATGTGCGCCTGTGTCCCCTAGGGAGCGGAGCTCCCGGCCTCCCTCACCCCGTCGTTCCTCCCCCCGCCCTCGGGCTTTGGACCAGACGCCCGCGCGCGCAGCGCTGAGAGCCCGGTTGAGCCCCATTCCCGGGCACCCGCAGGGGGGGGACGGGGAAGAGAAACACTGCGCTCCAGCGCTCGTGCGCATGCGCAGTGCAGCGGCGGCGCGGCCTGCTGCGCCCGCAACGTAACGTTTCCTCTCTCCTCCCAAGCCCTCCGCCCCGCCCGCCGCGCTGCGGCCGCCGGGGTTCGGCACCTCTCGCGAGAGCAAGCAGCCGCGGAGACCGGAAAGCGCCGCCACCCGCGGCTAGGGACCTGCGGATCCAGAAGCCATCGCGGCTGCGCGGGACGAGCGGCGCGTTGCCGCTGCCGGGGCTCGCCCCGGGCTGCAGTACCGCCGTGCGTGCGGGAATTCGCGGGGCCCTTGGCACAGGCACCGCTGGGAGCGGGCTGCGGCTGAGCTAGCCGCCGGGGACAGCGGCCCACCCGCTTTCCCCCCTGCCGCTGAGCCGCGTCCGGGCGGCCCCGCCGCTCTGAGGGCGGGGGGGGCCCTGAGGGAACCCCTGGGCTGATGAGGCTCGGTTGCTTCGTGCCACTTCCGCGGTGACTCGTGCCTCAGGGCCCGGCCGGGGGCTGGGCGGGACCCCTGAGCAGGGTCTGTGTTCCAGCCCGGGAGCTGTCCCGGGGTAGCGCTGCTGACGCTGCCGGTGTCAGCTGGAATGTTGAAGCTGAAATACCCCCCTGCAACGTGTCCTGAGTTAGATCAGGGAATCACAGCATCCCGGAGCGGGTCGGGTTGGAAGGGAACACTGCGGGTCAGCTGGTCCAACGTCCCTGCTCCAGCAGGGCCATCCTAGGGCACATTGCACAGGATTGCGTCCGGACGGTTCTGGAATTTCCCCGGGGAGGGAGACTCCACAGCCTCTCTGGGCAATCTGTTCCAGTGCTCGGTCACTGCACAGGAAAGGAGTTCTTCCACAGTTCACGTGGAGCTTCCTGTGCATAAGTTTGTGCCTGTTGTCTCTTGTGTTGTTGGGCACCACTGAGCAGATCCTGGTTCCAGCCTCTTGACATATCCCCCGTCAGACATTCATGCATATTGAAACTTATGTTGGTGAGTGTTCTCTCTAACACGTTATGTTACTGTGTTTAAAAGCTCTTCATCACAGAATCACAGAATGATTTGGGTTCAAAGGGAACTTAAAGATCATCCCATTCCACCCCCTGCCATGGGCAGGGACACCTTCCACTGGACCAGGTTACTCAGAGCTCCATCCAGCGTGGCCCTGAGCACTTCCAGGGCTGGGGCAGTAGCTGAGGGTTAAACATGAGGATTCCCTGCTGTACATCGTGTGCCCAGAGTTTCAGAGCTTATGCCAGGAGAAGGAGAAAGATGGGATAATGATTCTTTGCATGAATAACTGTACTGTTAATTGTGCATCTGCTCTGAAAAGGTGCTCTAGATTTCAATCAGCACATTTACAGAAAGTGATAAAAGCAAGAAGAAACTTGATGTAAACTTTAAATGGGTTGTTTGAAGCTGGAAATGGAAGTGTGACTGACTGCTAAAGAGCATTTATTCTCATGTGACTCTTTCTTCATTTAAAGCATTATTTATGTCTCTTTAATGCAGCTCACTGATAAGATTGCACAGCTTGTGATTCTGCACTGTTGTCTGAGTTCAGCATCAGCTGCCTTTCCTCTGCTGCAAGATGCCAGCAGCTCTTGCAGAGAACAGCCAGGTTATCTGTGAAGTATGGGCCAACAACCTGGAGGAAGAGATGAGGAAAATTCGGGAGATCGTTCTGAGTTACAGCTACATTGCCATGGTAAATGTTTTATACTTGACCTAATTGCCTTAGTCAAGGGATTTTTTTGGGTAGAGGGAGTAAGTTGATTCTTGAGTGAGAAATGATTTCTCCCTACCCCCAGTCAAGCTGCGATAGAAGAGGTGAAAAATTAAAAAGATGTTGAGTAACTTTCCAGAATTTAATACAAGCAGTGTTGAGCATGGATTGAGTGAAAAAAGGGCAAGATGGAGACCCACTTAAAAAGATGAATTAATTTAACATTTAGCTATTCATGGTATTTTAGTTTGTACAATACAAAAATGGAACAGGTCATAATTGTGTTTAAATTTCTATTTTTCCACTGGTGTATTTGTCCTTTGGATGTCTTTCTCTGTTTGGCTGTGGAAGATGCCATGGGACTGTAGGTCAAAAGGCCTGACATCCAGTCAGCTGGGCTGCCTCCAGCTCCTTTTTAATGAGGGCAGATGTTGATTCTTAGGGAAGAAAAATATTCTGGCTGTAGATAAGACAGTGTGTTCAGAAAGCTTTGTTTAAGAAGACCAGAATCTCCCCCGGGTGGGAGGAATCTCCTCCTGCTCTTACAAGTCTGTATCTGCTTGGCAGCACCCAGTGAGTTACTTAAAGAACTGGTTTTAGTTTTGATACTGCAAGTTCTGCCAACTTTGCTTAGAAATACTAAACCTCAGGATAGGAAAAGTCCTTAATAAAAGTCTGGCACAAAGACAGGTGCCCCTGCAGTGTGTGCAGGATTTCTGTGTCAAATGCAGTTGTGGATGGGAATATGATTTCTTGTTGTCATATGTCAGTGGGAAATGAGCTTTTTTGCATCTTTTTCATCCCACTGAAAGTGTGCTCAGGGCCTGTTTTAGTGGCTGTGCTGTCAGAGTGGACACAAAAGCATCTTGGGCAAGGGAGAGACTCTGTCAGATGCACCAACCTCTGGGTTCGTTGTGGAAGATTTTGCATATAGTCAGTAGAAGCTACATGACCTAATCTGAGGGTAAAAATAGTGTGGCAGTTTGGGTTTCAGCAAAGGTAGCACACAGTCTCTGGCCAAGTAAAATGTTTTTCATCAAATAGATGGTTTTTTTGTCTAATAGAGGGTTGCTGTTGTTGAAGTCTGTTTTGATTGATAGTAATTTTTGTTAATGTAGGCATTGGCTGTTCCTCAGAAACAGTGAAGGTTTCACTGTCTGGGCTATCAAGTGAAGATGGTCAGAGTGCCAAATCTAACTTGTATTTAGAACGTGAAAGAATGCTGAATAAATAAAAACTATTTCATTGTAGTAGATTTAGAGAAAATGAGGGGGTCTGTTGCAAGGGAGAGATGTTTAGATTGTACAGTAATGCATGTTGGAGGGCTTTGCAACGTTTTTGATTTGGAATAAAACAAAACTGTAAGAAGGCATATGTGTAGTAAATTAATGCAATAGTTTATTAATTGTGTGGAGTTTTTTAGTGTCTGACTTGTAGCAGTTTAAAAGCTGTACGAATATGGAAAAGGAGGGAAAAAACCGCTGATTTTAACAGAATAATTCACAGAATACAGTGCTGAGACCTGCAGGTGTGGAACCAAATAAACTTCCAATAGAGGGATAATAGTGACTTCTAACAGAGAACATGGTGAAACAAAATTTTCCCTTCTGTCCTAGGACACAGAGTTTCCTGGAGTTGTTGTCAGGCTGATCGGGGAATTCCGCAGTTCCACAGACTACCAGTACCAGCTCCTGCGGTGTAACGTCGACCTGCTGAAAATTATCCAGCTGGGCCTAACTTTCACAAATGAGAAGGGGGAATATCCTTCTGGCATCAACACCTGGCAGTTTAACTTCAAATTCAACCTCACGTGAGTCTTTTGAGCCGGGGAATAATTTCCTGTTCTCTTCTGCTGTGGAGATGTTTTCCTTTGGCAAATGCTGGTGTCCGTGTGCTCATCATCACTGGCTAATTCCCAGCAATAAAAATTCAGATTCTAATGCAGAATATGTGGGAACCTCTTTTGGAGTGCCAGGAGTTAATAATGTTTCTCGAAGTCAAAACTGTGCTAAAATCCTTAATACCCTTTTATCTCTTGATAATTTTATGTGTCTTATTCTGGAACAATGTTATAGTCTGAAACTTCATGTATTTTATGTGTATATATATATATATATATATGTATATAAAAATCCATGTCTTTCTGCTAAAAATAAATGGATGTGCTGTTTTCATCATAAAAGACCTCCTCACAGATCCATGCTAAAATATAAACTGGGATCTAAAAACATGTTGGTGTAATCATCACACCTGTTCAGGAGAATGAATATTGTTAAGTGGAGCGTGGCAGTTCTTGTCTCCTCCATACTGCAATATCCTGGGTTGCAGCTGAAACAAGTTTCATTATTCCTTCCCCTGTAATTATAAAGACAAACTCAGCATAATTACCACTAGAGCTGCCTGGAAGTAAAGAAAGGTTTATCTGACAAAACCACACACTTATAGGAAATCAATTAGTGTTTTTATGAAGCTGTCATTGGAAAGCATTAGTTACTTTGTGCAGGGCACACAGTTCTTGAACCCAAAAGTTGTACTATTTACTCCACAAATCTGTGAGCCTCTTAGAAGTATTGAATCAGAGTGAAGGGGTTTTCACAGTGTGATCACTTCATTTGACTGAGTAATCATATTGATAGGAACTTTGATCTGTGTGTTGTCATGTCCTTTCCTCCCCCTCAATTGAAGCAAACCAGTAAAGAAGTCAGGTTCCTGCTCAGCTCTCTACCAAGCACATCATCACTCATCCCCGTCCTCCTTCCTGAGTCAAGGGTGATGCAATTTTGTTTACTCCCAGAGATGGAAGTGGAGGTGATGATAAAGTGGTACATGCTGTGAAGTGAAAAGGAAAAATGTAGACAGGAATGATGCTCAGTGCTTTAGAGTTGCACATCTTCCTCTTTGAGAGAACTCCCCTTTTCTCTGTGGTGCTTCCCTTTGCCTTGCAGAAGAGGCATTTTTCAAAACTCAGTTTCATTTCTGTGGAGTTGGAATCTTTGGAATTTGCACTAGCAAGAGTTATTAACTAGTTACGATCACAGAGCAGGTTGTTACAGATGTAGGAGGCTGTGGTAATGATATTAAAACTGAGTCAGTTTGAATTTTCTAGAGAGACAAATGTGGAACCCAGAGGTCTCTTACTGGTCAGTCCAATTCTTGAAATACTGTGTGGGGACAATTTTTCTAAAATTAACTTATCTTGGCAGCACCTTAAGTGCAAACCTGGTTTTTTTTTCTTCAGGGAGGACATGTACTCTCAGGATTCCATAGACCTCCTTGCCAGCTCTGGGCTGCAATTCCAGAAGCATGAAGAAGAAGGGATTGACACCCTGCATTTTGCTGAGTTGCTGATGACATCTGGGGTTGTCCTAAGTGACAGTGTGAAATGGCTCTCCTTCCACAGGTGGGTCTGAGATGGTCACTGACCCTGTCAAATCTTTTCTTGATTCTGTGCTTTTTTCCATGGAGACTGACACAGATTTTAAGGAATAAAATTAGCAGTCCTGCAGTTCTTAAAATAAGATATGAAAGCCAAGTTTAAGAAGTAAGGACATGTGACACTTCATGGTCTGAATTTTGTTTATGTGTTGCTTGCAAATCCTTTTGCTGTTACAGTCTCCTTCAATGCAAGAAGTTAGTAACAATTTAAAATATGATTACACTTTAGTAAATGCATTGTAAAGTAAGGATTTTGTTTCTTTTTCCTTACCATACTGTTGGTGGTGCTCTGAACTTCCATCTTGTGTTTACGTAGAGCAAGAAATCTGTGTGGTTAAGATGTGTTTCCTGTAGCCTTTCAACCAACTTGATTGCAAAGCCTCTGGTGTCTGATGCCATCACAAGTGAAAGGACCTGCCATCACCTCCTCCTCTCTCAACAGACACTTCCAGGGTTTCCTGCTTTTCTGTATTGCCCATAGCTACAGAAATGTACAGTGTTGAGAAGAAATGTTTGTTCTTCCCAATGGCTTAGCTGTTTCACAAGAGGTTAGAATCCTCAAGGAGGATTCCAAAGTCCTACACTGGCATGAAAATCAGGATGAGTTCTGGCTCTGATCCAGAGAACTTTTATGAGTGTCAGAATATGTTAAGGCTTGAAAGGTACAGCAAGTAAAATTCTGTTGAAAAATGAGATATTGCTACCGACTGAATTACAGGTGCTGCCTGCTTATCTGGTTTCTGTATGGGTTTTTTTTCAGTGGTTATGATTTTGGCTACATGGTGAAGTTGTTGACAGATTCCAAGTTACCGGAAGAGGAACATGAATTTTTCCATATCTTGAACCTTTTCTTCCCATCTATCTATGACGTGAAGTACTTAATGAAAAGCTGCAAAAACCTCAAGGTAACTTGTCTCTCCCCAGCAAGCAAGTGATGGGCATCAACACTGTAAATGTACAGGAAGCCAAGTGACAGAACTGCTACTTATGTTGTCTTAAAACTGGAACTTGTGTAAAAGCCAGTGGTGACACAGAAGCAGCTATGACACAGTTTGTCTCTAATGGATGCTGCCCTCTCCACATGAGACTTATCAGTATGTTTATTATAAAGGAGACATTCCCATAGTGGGGAATTCCCTTCCGGTTTGTGTATCAGAGGCTAATTATAATTCAGCATATTTCCTATGCAGGGCTGTTTCTTTTACATGAACCACTCCATGACTTCATTAGTTAATCAGTTAGTAGACACTCAGAGGGTTGAAAGTAATCTATCTACTGAATCACAGCCTTGTTTGAGTAAAGGGAGGGAAAGGTCCAGCATGTGTAACCTATGAATGTACCCACAGTCATCTCAAGTATCTGCAGCAGGAAAAGGAAGGCACCTAAATTTGAGAAGAGTTATTTATGCACTCTTGAACAGTATTTGCCACTGTGTTTCACTCACAGCTGGTGTGTGCGTACTGCTGGAATCTGCATCGATTTATCATATTCAGTGTTTGTCCTCATGTTTTGGAGAAGTGTGGCAATTTTGGCAAGAGATAGATCTTCTAAAATAAAACCTGTTCTGTTTTATTTGCAGGGTGGCCTTCAGGAAGTGGCAGATCAGCTGGATTTGCAGCGAATTGGACGACAACACCAGGCAGGATCAGACTCTCTTCTCACAGGAATGGCGTTCTTCAGAATGAAAGAGGTACTGCAGTGTCCTTTCTCCCGTTCCTACCCATAAATGTCAACATCTACAGTGTGTTCTTTGTTTTGTTTTGGATTTTTTTGAGCCTTGTGGCCATCACACTTCAAACTGTCAGTAATAGGAGTTGTTGATATTGGCACAGACTTGTTCTGTTTACTCCTCTTTCATGTGCTTATTTTAATTTGCACGCTGCATCTTAGGGGTGGCCGATTTCAAATAAGCTGTTTAATTAGCATTGGATGCTTTCTGATTTAGAGGCACAATTAAACAATACCTGTTTCTCTTCCCTGTTTTTTTTTTTTTTAAATCTGCAGTTGTTTTTTGAGGATACAATTGACGATGCAAAGTATTGTGGGCGACTGTATGGCCTTGGCACGGGGGTGGCTCAGAAACAAAATGAAGATGTGGACTCAGCCCAAGAGAAAATGAGCATTTTGACCATTATCAACAACATGCAGCCGTGATGAGCGGTGCCCCTCAGCAGAACATGTTTACCACATTGGCAGCTGCTATCCTCAACCTTTTTCCCTAATAGTGTCTCAAACAAAAGGCCTCTCCAGTCCACAGGCTGCGCAAGGCCTGCAGTGTTGCTGAAGAGCTGCATCTTCATTTGAAACCCAGAAGAGTTGACTGAATTCCTAATACCAGCATTTGTGGTTTGCCATATTTTTAATACCAAGGCCAAAGGACAGAATCTACTGTGTATACCTCTGTTTATTTTTTCCTCTTTATACTGTACAGAATCTGCAAGGAAGATTTAATGGTAGCTATTAAGTAGAGCTAAGGGTCTGGAAATCCAGTGACAATGGACACAGACATGCACACAGATTTGCAATTTGTGCTTTATAAAGCTTATTTTAAAACGTCTGCATGGTGTGAGGGTGACAGCTTCACCTCATATTTTGCTAATTTTATCTTTGTGTAGTCTGCGAAAATTGCTCCCTTTGATCACTGCAGAGGTTTGGGAGTGGATGACATTAAAAATGATCCTTGCAGCTAAAAATATTTGGAGATTTGCTTTAACAGCCATAGGAGTGGATATTAATGGAGCTGATTTGATCAGAACTCCTTAGTTTCTAATTCTGTATGTTACAGGTTTGACCAGTTCTGAGCCTCAGCTTTGTTCTTACGGGTATTAAGGAACTGTTCTGGAAATAGATTCAGAGGCCCAAAAGTTTACCTTTGACAGGGGATTGGACCAATACTCTGACTTCAGTTTTCTTCAACTCAACCTACAAATTTTATTCTTCTCCTTGCAACACAGCTAGTTCAGCAGATGGATAAGTATTTGTTCCTCTTCTCTCCCCTGCTTCTTCAGCCCCTAATTTTACAGTTTGCTTAACAGATAAAACAACTGGTTCTTTTCATTATATACACCTGAAAAGTAGTTAGAGGATGGAAGAACTTGGGATTCTGACTTTGAAAAAAATGAGCTATTCTGCAGTGCTTTTTTTTCAACAGCTCTGTAATGACATTTCTTTAAAAAAATCCCTTTTGGACCTGTCAAACTTAAAGTTCATAAGACTTTGGCATTTTAAAAAGTCTTAATCCATTGTTATGAGTTGAGGTTTAGAGCTGGTATTTAAAATGCTTGTAAATACTAGGTTTTATTTTTTGTAAAATAAATTTTTTTAAACCAGGCTTTGTTTTGGATTTTCTATCAAGCACTAGAATTTCCAAAGTTGAGGCTCTGGAATCTGAATTTGGGCGATACATGCTAAAAGATGCTCAAGTTTGTTTCCTTTACTATTTATGATGTGCAACTGGGATAGTTCTTTGTAAAATCTGCTTTTGAGCTTATTGTACAATAGCTGATGAAAGCTGAGCTGAAGATCTCTGGGGGATTTGTATTCTCTTCCTGCTCATCTCAGCACAGGTCACAGGAAGGTGGAGTATTCTCACAGTGCAGAGTGGCCACTTAAAGGGAAAAATTGTTGTGTGTGGCACTTTCCTGCTCCATCTAAACTAGTGGTTCCCGCTGTAAGTGCAGGAAGGCAGTTTGGTTAAGCACTGGCTCCCCCACGTGGTTTTCGAGTACTTTGTACAGAATTTAGCGAGTTCGAGTAGGTGGCAACAGTTTAGTGATTAACACATCTACAGAAAGATCTTGTTTTAGTCTAACCCCTGGCTTTCACCTGCTGCTCTTGAAGTTGTTCTGAGCTTTATTTAGCTTGAAGCAGGAAGTCTGTCAGGATTAAGTTTGCATTTTGGCTGGAAGAATTTGGAACACCCTTTCATCTAAAAAATCCATCACTTCTTAAACAATGATCTTTAGTGTACTTACAAACTTTCTAAATTCATGATACATGCTCCCCTCCCACCCATATCAACCTTTCTGCTGCATTTAAAACATTGCTTCTAGAAGTGACTAAGACAGCTGCTATGTTCACTAAGGCTCATACAACCTTGTGCTTTTCTTAGGAAGAGTTACTTTTTCTAACCAGACAGGCAAAGCCTTCAGGTAAGCTGTAAAACTGGTCAAAATATTACATGTTCAAGACTGCAGAATCCACAATTGGTTTTGGCACTTCTAGAATAGCACCATTCTAGAGAGCTTGATTGTACCTCAAATTCACCACCACTGTAGCAAAAAGCAGTTTGTTCAGCTGTGGATGTTTTCAAAAGCAGGGACTTTTCCTGACCTGGGGAAATTCCTTCTCTCTCTCGCTAGTCATGCTGGAAACAAAAGATCTTGCCCCCTTTTACCTTGTACGGGTGGCTTCACCACACAAGGCTAAGCCATAGCACACATTTAACAACAAAAAAGAACCCACCCCAGACTTATTTTTAATGCATTTGCCCTTGCTTGATATTGATTTCTATATATCAAATTAAATACCAATTCATGGTGGTAGAAGACTTTATTTAAAGGAGGGAAAAATAAACTCACAATGCTTCTAAGAACAATACTGGCTTAAGGGTCAGTTTGGTTACAGAAACCATTGATTTTCCTGAGGGAAGCTACTCTTCCTCTGCTGAGACTGTACAGCTGCTCAAAACTGTTTCTCTTACATGTAAATAGCAAGAGCTTTCATGAGCATAGTTTCCAACAAATAGAAAAAGACTATACAAAAATCCTGTATAACAGTTCAAGCCCACACCCTCCTGCTTTTCAATTTTCTAACAGTGTCCTTAAGTATTGTTAGTGAATGAGCACAAGTGGGTCTGTATATAAACCTGACTTTTTGTTTCAGTAACAGCCACAGCCATCAAAACAAGCCTTCACTTGAAGAAAGAAGAGCCTTGGTGTTAAGTAACTGTAGGCAGCTCAAGAAGGGAGACAGAATGTCATGTCAAGAACCTCCTGACAGCCTTTTTGTAAATATTAGCACTGCTGTGTTTCCTAAGGAGATCCAGAGCCTGTTCCTGTAGCTCAGGAGGGCACTGGGATCCAAGGTGAAGGAGTACAAGGCAGCATTCCAGCACGTCAGGGAAGGGCAAGACCTGCAAAAAAGGAGCATGAGGTGACTGTCAATTACAAGTGCTCAACAACATATTCAGGTAGGCAGCTCTCTAAAAACACTGCTTTATAGAACCCTTGAAACAGAGATAGTCAGGATGCATTGTCTCCTCTTCACGTTTAACCCCGTTTGCCCCCTCTTGCATCATCACCATGGTTACATGTTTTCAAACATGTGATGAGTAGTTTCTACAGTTCTTGATCTATAAAGGCCATTTTATAGCTTAAATTTCTGATTTTACTGTTTATCAATTTTTTTTCCATACATAAGTAGCAAGGAATTACTTCTAAAATGCATGAGATAGATCCATACAGGATATCCCACTGAATTCTCCCATGCAGGAGCTTTAGCTACGCTTTCCAACTGGACAGGAAAAGTTAGGCTTGAAAGAAAAACACCACCCTGATGCCACATGTCAGCTGTGTCTCAGCATCACAATCCCTCCATGGAAGGGATTCTGTAATGAGGCTGCCCTTTCAGAACCACAATGGCTCTTCTGAAAACTTACCTTTAAATTGTCTGGGAATTCCGCTAGTTTCTGCTTTGCATTGAGAAGCTGCTTTGTGAGCTCAGGGAGTGTAATTGGTTGCTTTATTTCATCTTTGCTGTCAAGAAAAAAAACAGGTGTCATTGGTAACTGTTTTGCTTAAGTTACTGCATAGCCTCTCTCCTGTACACAGAGCACAGGAGATAAATGGAAAAGTGTTTTATGTTCTAGCTCCTTCTTGCCAAAGTCCCAAACACCTGTTCAACAAAGAAACAGATCTCTTAGACCATGCCTGTCCTTTTCATTGTCCTCCCCTTTTCAAGATGCCCTATTTTTTCACTGCAACAACACACCTCGTGTATCATGAAGCTGTTCAGCTGCACTAAGTTTAGGAATAGGGTGGTTCAGCCCCAGGAAAATGCAAGATTTCTGACTGTATGTTTAAGTGTCCCTGGGTGTTCAGCTGGAGATTAGAGGCAATTTGCTGCACAAACACACAGAAAAAAGCAACACTTTTCAATCCACTGATTCATGTGCTGAATCTTACCCATTCATCTGGTTGCTGTCAGAGCATGGTTTGTCTAATTCAGTCTCTGAACTCTGCTCCAGGTTGCTTTCCTGGGTGTTTCCATTTGTGTTTTCCTGGAGATTGTTCCTCTGCTGCTGATGCTGGCGGATCATTTCTGCTAAAGTCTCCTGGACCTCTGCTATATCTCTCTGGGTGTTCTGTAACACAGCCATCTCTTCTGAAAGGAGCACTTTGCAACCCTTCAGTTTTGACTGTCCGTCTACCAAATCGACCAAGTTAGTTCCTGAGTCACTTTGCGTCTCACACTTCTGCACTTCAGTTGTATTGCAGAGGTTTTCATCCATCTCAGCTGGAGTTTGATCCGTTTCTCCAGGGGAGGAGTCACCTGAAAGGTAACTCTTCTCAAGAGTTGTCTGCTCACTGGGGCACAGCACAGGATCCAACACAGCCTTTTGCAAGCCAGGAGGGTCTTTGGGTGAGTTCCACCACAGGTCATAGAGCAGTCTGTAAGCCACAAAGCCCTCCAAACTTCTGCAGGCATCCATGCTCTGGGAATTTGTGTTGTCTAGTTTGTGTCTCAGGTCATCACAGCCTAATAATGAAAACAGGATTACAAATAGTTCACAGAGCTTTCCAAAGACAAAGAGCAGATCTGGTAAATGAACCAGGAAACCCTGGAAACCCAAATCAGGGATTTACTCAGATGCTGGCAGAGCAGTACAGGAAGTATGAAAGCAAATACATCTTTGGAATCTTTGTAAACACAATACTTTGTTCTAACATGGGACTGTTCTCATCAGCTACAGCAAACTTCCTTGGTCCCAAGCTGCACAACGCAACAGTCATGAAATCAAGAGCCACAAAAGAAATGCACAGCATACTCTGAAGAGAATGAATGGAAGAGCAGGTTGAAGAGATCTGTAGCTGTGAGATGAACACAGCTTTCTAATGTCCCCTATCTTCCTTACAGAACAGAATTCACTCTGTTTCCTACATCAGCTGACACAGCTGAGCTTCTCACAGGCAGGAATTTTGATCACCCAGCGCCCCTTGCACTAGCAAAATTCTACAAGTTTCCATAGATATGGGTGTCTTGCTCCTTCCAAATGTTATTGTGCCTAGGAACATTAATGGACACAAAGCTGTGCTTACAGGGAAGAGCCCTGTATCTGTCTGTCAGTGCCAGGAGAACAGACACAAGGAGAGACTTACCCTCAGGAAGGATGATACTGCAAATCTCCTGCATCAGAGTGAAATTACCAGCATCAAAACTGCGGGTCACAGCCCCAAGAATACTTTTCACTGCCTCATCCCAGGTACCAGACTGACAGCTCAGTGCTGCAAGGGCCAGGTCATGGGAGATACGGAAAAGCACCTACAGAAAGCACCAGAGAGCAAATTAATGGTTTTTACTGCAAAGTATGAGCTTATGGCCACTGTGGAAGAGCCCAGAAGCACATGACTTAACTACAAGCAATTTTAATGACAATGCAATTTACAGTCTCCTTCATGCAGGAAATACAGCACTTCTACATCCCTTACAGCTGTAAAATCAGCAGCTGTGCTTGCATGTGTCCTACTAAGTAGATGAGAAGTGGGAGCACACCAACTGTCAGTGACTCACCGTGGTCAGAGAGAAGAGCTGCAGGAGCACCAGTCTATGGACAGACCTTGTAAACTCCAGGATATTTTAACAACAAGCAGCCCTGCCTCCCCTAAGTTCAATACAAACCCCTGAACCAGTGCTGAGACTACTCAGCTATCTCAGTCACTCCTGGCCAGCACATCTCGGTGACCTCAGTGCTCACCATGACGCCATACGTCCAGTTCTTATCCTGCACAGACACAAATGCAGAAGCACCTGGTGGCTACACAAAGCTGTCCCAGCTGATGATCATCTCTTTCTCCCAAACTACAACCCATCCTGCGGCAGGGTGCAGACATCAGTGTCCTGGCAACGTCTGGTACAACAGCACAACCCGGCTGGTTTTACTGTGTGTGTGTGCAGATCAAAATCCATTTACCTGCTTTGGGGGTGTGTTGCTGGTAGAAGGAGGATGCTCAATCTGGTGCAGCTGCTCCCATGCACATGTGGCTCGTTCAGTGGTGTCCATGCCCAGCACATTCTGCCACACTTCTATCACCATGTCAAAAAACGAGGCCTCTCTGTTCAGCTCCCAGCTGTGGTAACAGGGGGGAACGGGGCTCTTTTGCTCACAGGGATTTCTTTCACTAAGGCACCTGCAAAGCAGCTCGTTGAGGCAGAAAACAAGTCTTTGTCCCTTTAAAAAGGAAAAAAAAAATAAAAAAGAGCACTGAGCTGTTGCTACAAGAAAAACAATCCCTTGCTGACCACAGCAGGTACAATGATTTAAGAACATCATGGCTGACAGCAGTTTGCTGGTGACAGACTGACAACGGCAGCTACCAAAGAACAATGGTGACACAGACTCTGATGGGAAATCAGAAGGAAACCTCAGAAAAAGCCAAGGTAGTCACCTGCTTCTCAGCCCACTTGAAAACAGATTTCAGGTTTAAGCCTCCAGCAGCTGGACTTACAGTTGGGCTCATTTGTTCCTTTTCTCACACTTAAAAAAAGAATCCCCCTTTTCTCAACAACCTCTCATACAACTAACAAGCACAGAGTCTACCCACCTCCCTACCATGGGCCCTCTGCAAAGACACATGCTTTTCCATAGGGTCATTGCAATATACTCCTAGAAAAATATTTTCAGGCAAAACCAGCTCAAAAGACTACTTGTGGACTACTAACATATGGGAAGTAGTGCCAAATTAAGATAATCTGGAGAGACAAAACATGAAAGAAAGCAGAAAAGAAATGACCAGACTCACAAATAAAGTTTTATGTTGCTGAAGGACTTCCTGAGCTCCCACCCAGTTGCTCGATAACAGCAGGTCTTGTGCACATCTCAAAGACAAAGTTGCTGACAACTCCTCCTCTCCAGTTATCAGTGCAAGCTCAGCAGCAGTTTTAAGGGATGTCACATCCCCTTTTCTTGACAACACTTTTACTGCATCATAGGGTGAAGAAGCCCCCAAATAACTGAGATAAAAGCAAATCAGATTGATTAGTACTAAAATACAATTTTAAAATTGTGTTGCAACACAGTAGCTTCTTTTCCCACCTACATTAGAGGGAATCTAGTGAGATAGGCTCACCTCAGACAAACAATGACCAGAGGAGTTAACAGAATTAAACTGCTACAAAACCAAGGACTTTCTTTGTTTCAGGCATGGAACCAATTCTGTCTTTTTCCCAGTAACACTCACCATCTGGCAGCCATGGAATAATGACCAGCTTTTTCTAACAGAGCTGCCCAGCTGGTGTAGAGATCCCTCAGAATTGGATCCTCTGGACGCAACCTGGCCTTAGCAATTACAATTGCTTCCCTAATGCACATAAGGGAAAACAGACAGAAAAGTTAATTGACTTGTGTACAAAAAGTGAAACAAAATGTCAAATCTAACCTACTAGAAAACAAGATAAAATGCTAAACATAAATATACAGCAACCTGTAAAAATTGTTCACTTTCAGGAGCTCGATGGCCTCATACACTTTATGGATGGACAGGAGATGGGAGGCAGCCTTCACATACTGCTCCTGGAAACACAGCTGCTTTGCAAAGGCTTCTACTGTCCAAACCCAGGCCTGATATCCAACTGCAAAAGAGAAGGCAATATCACTGGAGGCAAAGGTTAAGACTGGAAGAATTCATGTGGGATGACATCATCACTGGTTCTTCAACATGTATCTACTCTCTGCCCCAGATGAGTTTCTTATTTCTTAACCATCCTAATACAAGTTCCCATGAGGGAACAAAACAGGGCAAAACTAGGGCTTGAACATGACTGTAGGAGTTCACTACCAGCAAAATAACTTAACAGCATATTTAAATCAACAGCCAGCTGTAAGGACTGCTACTTATTAGAAAGAACCCAACTCCTGAGTTCCTATCCCAGAAGGACCAGCATGAGGGTACCCTTGGCAGCCAATTTCACCTGCTTATGTGTTACAAGAGCAAACATACCCATGGGTGACATTGCCACGAGCTGGTCTGTCAGCTCCCCCCTCTCAGCAGCTGCCTGGAGGACACCCTTCATGTCTCCTTTCCACAACATGAGCTGCTGGAAGAGCTCTGGATGCCCATTCTCCAAGTGATGTTTTCCTGTTGGAAGCAAGCACACCTCCTATCAGCAGGAGTGCAATAGCATTATTTGTCACAGTAAAATATCTTGGGAAAAGTGAGATCAAGCACGCCCAAGATACTGCAGGTTTGCATCTGAAAGGTGCAAAAACTATCTGGGAAAAATATGTATTTTCTTCTTTTCACACAGAACTGCATTCTTAATCCTAGACTGTCATCCAAAGTAGAGAAAACTTGAGCATTTTTCCCAATTTGTTTTCTCCTTGAATGTACCAGTTACAATGAACATACTGGCAAAATGGATTCATTATTCCACTTACCTTCCACATCAATCATCTTGTGCAGAGAATCTCTGTCTGTGAACAACCCCAAGTGGATGCAATCCTTAAGGTCAGGGGACACATCTTCATTATTATCTAAACCAGATAAGAAGAATATTTAAGAAAAAGATTTAAGATTTGGTACAACACTGGGAACTGGAACGTGCCAAGTCACTACCACTCAGTTACACTCAACTGCTGGCAAATACTTATGTCTTTTACTTCCTTTCCTGCATAGCAGATTTAATAATTTGCAGATCAACACTCAGCACTTAGTTTTAAGTTTGATTAGAAGGATGGTATTTGCACAGAACATTTATTCTAAATCAAACATAGCACATTTCTTTGCATGCTCTAAGGAACAATACTGTGAGCAGACAAACATTTCCCTCATGGCTTGTTTTCCTCTGCTCACATTATACTTTTGAAGGTGAAAGCATTTTGCACATACATAGACAATTCTACCCTGTCTCAACAACATAGGATCTTACCCAAAACCTAGCTGAGTGCCTACAGAGCACAGAAACACTGCAAGAGCAGTGAGATAAGAGACCACAGTTAGTCATACACTTTGATAAAGGGGAGGATTTTTAAAAACTAGTGCCCAGTTGTCAGCCAAGTCCCTGGACACACATGATTCTGAGAACTTGAGAGCACCTACCCTCTAAGCATTTTAGTTTTATACTGATACCTTTAGTTTTCAGACATGTAGCCAGCCTCAAGCAGTCCTGATGCAATTCATCTTTTGATCTGTGATCCATGAATGTGCTGAAGGGCAGAATAGAGCGAGGCTTCTTCTTCTTCAGAGAGGCATCAGGAGCTGAAAAATCAGACACATTGTAGTCACTGCTCCTGTTACAGCAGAACTATTCCAAAGCACCCTCTTCCTCACACTGGAAATCAAAAAGCAGATGCTCAAGAGCCACAAAAATCTTTACTATGACAAACCTGACTTTTGAATACTGATCACTTTGCATATTTTCTGCCCATCTTGCCTGGAATAAAACTAGCAACTAAAAGGCACCATTAAACACTTACTGAACTGACCTGACAAACAGGGCAATTAAAATAAACAAACACACTCTTATTTCTCTGGCACTTATTTGGTCACATCAGGAAGGGAAGCTGCAGCCAAACACAAGCCTAGAATGAGAAACTCTGCAGGACTGTTAAAAGACCCTAAAACACACTAACTTGGTTTCTCTTGAGGTGGATCCTTTTTCACAGGAGCAGCTTTCTGGGTCACAAAAGGCTTTGGCAAGTTGAATGAAGAATAATCATATGCAGATGAAGATGTATCCTCGGACACTGTGGAGTTAAGTGATTAAAAAAAGGAAAACCAATGAATGGAAAAGGCCACAGCAGAAAAATTCACATATTCACAATCTGTTACATTAACTTTGAAATATACCAAGCTTTGCTTTGCCATAGAACTTAATAGCTTTTTAGGGAAAGGAAGTATCAAGAGAACATTAGAGAACTGTCAGAAGGCTAAATAAGATGTCAACAGACACTAATGAAGGTCTACCAGTATTATAAGATTTATCACCAGAAGGCAACACTGATCAAAAAATCACATTGTTTCAAGCCAAACACAGTAACTCTGTTCATGAGGCCGGAATCTTCTTATTTAAAGACAATTACTCCCAAACTAGTCTAGAAAATTGTGAAACGCATTCCAGAAGCATATTTCCTTCAAGTGGACAATTTCAATAAAACCATATAATGAGAAAATCTGCATGAAAATTAAAGTTGGTGGTGCTCTGAGGGCTGAACACTCTGGGAACCACTGAACTAAGATGATTTAATTATTACCAGTCACAGAGACTTTATCAGGCAACTCTGTCTCCTGAACTTCTTTTTCTCCTTCATGGTCCAACACTCCATTTTCCTCCAGCAACGTTTCCTTCATGCTTTCATCTCCATTCATGGCATCATTTACATCCTGCTTGCCTGAACTCTGTCCTATAGGCTTTTTTTTCTTCTTGGCTTTGACTTTTGGTTGCATACTTCTTTTTTTCTCTAATTCTATACTCTTCTTGCCTATAAAAGATTGCGATGTTAGTGTATTAGCTGCCTGTCTCTGAAGATCAACATTTAGTTTCCAAATAAGGATACAACTCAATTTAAACCTGGACATGGTTTATTCCTGAAGAGGAAGCAGGCAGATTTGGAATTCAACATAAGAACTTACACCATTTCAATGTGGCAACCCTCTATTTCCCAGCTCCAATATCACATTCAGGAAAGGATGCTTTGTTTGAATATACTTACCCTGAGGGGGCCGTGTGTGCTCCTGCTTTGAGATGTGCCATTTGTGAACAGAAAAATCATCTGCTCCTGTATAAACACAATCTGAATCCACTGGTGACCACTGGACACTCAGCAGGCGGCCCTGGTGCCCTCGGTAGTTGCAAAGTGGCTCTTCCTTCATAACATCCCATACCTTCAACAAGAAAGAAACCCAGTTACTCAGAAACTCTATTCTTCCCCTAATACTCTGCATCTTCTCATGATTTGCACCTGTAGGAACTTCTCTCTTGGGTTTTTGAAGGGGTATCTCAAACACCAACACGCAAACGGAGAAAATTCAGGGCTTGCTTTGTTTGCATTGATACAGTTGCATAACACCTTTTTTTAAAGATTCCAAAGTGTTAATACAAAAACAATAATGACTGGACTTACAAATCATTTTGCAAGTTGCAAAAACATAGAGACAGGTGCGTATCAGGTATCCAGAATCAGGAGATGGTTACCAAGGGTAAATTTGCAGTACTTCAGTAGTTTATCTCACAAAAAAGCTCTGGTGTTTAGCAATACTTCTGAGAGGCTGTGGACAGTACCTGTGCAGTGCCATCATAGCAAGCAGATACCAATCTTCCCTCATGGTGGGGGCTCCAAGAAAGACTTGTTATTTTAGCTGTGTGCCCAGCCAGAGTTCGAAAAGGCTCTGTTATTGTCAAAGGACTTTCTGAAGTGCTCTCTGAAAGAAAAAAAAAGAAAAGGATCAAGTATGGCCAGCAAGACAAACCAAAACTAAACCAAAAAAAGATGCCAAAACTTGAAATATAATGTGCAAACTGTTACCTACAACGCTCTTCAGATTATGCACATAAATGGTGGCATTGATTGAGCCTGAAGCTATCAAGTAACTCAGCTCTGGCTGGTTCCCATGCTCATGGTGCCAACGAATGGCATTAATCAGCTTGTGATGCTGTTGGATAGTGCAGAGCAACTTCAAGTTTGGGGCCTGAAATATTTCAATTGAGCTGAAATATAAGAACAACAGGGTAAGAATTCCAGTACTTGGTGAAAATGGTTGTCTTGCATGAGCAGAATTATAGAGCATAATTACAGTAACTGAATTTGTGCTTTCTGGATTCAACTCAAATCCTTGTTTCATACATCAGTAAAAGTGCATTTCAACCATGAGTGGATCCTTGAAAAATAACTGAGTGTGATAATGAGGATCCTCCATGACAAGAGCAGCTAAAACAAGTAACAAGGAATGCTATATTATCATAACTCAAACACATCAGCAGGGAAAGAACAAGAGACAAAGCAGGGCAACAAGAAGTACTTTTGCTTCACCAGTGACTCTAGTGAAGATCAGCACAGACACCACACTTAACCTACAAGTGAAACGTACCCATCCTCATTGCCAAGGGCCAGGAGTTTGCCATCTGGTTTCCAGCTGATCTCTGTACGTCCAGGCAGTTTGTGCTGTAGAAAGAAGACACAACTATTGCCAAAAACTCTTAAATCTCTGTCAGAGCAAGACTCACAACTGGACAGAGGTGCAATTAATCTCACAAAAGGCTCCACTGCTTTCATAGCAGTTTAAACAGTTTGAGTCAGTGAGTGTCTCTGAAGTTCACATGTGGAGACTGAGGGCTTCAAACTCTTTGTTACAGATATATCAGGAAGGCCAAGTCAGAAGCTTACAACTACAAGGCCACAGAAACTATGGCATGGTTACTGTGAATTCATAAAACCCCCTCAAATTCATACTCACTTTGATTGAATTAGTGTCTCGGATGACTTTGTTGATGTCATTTGCTTCTCCATTAAGATTCCAGGGATTGTGTTGAAAAACAATACCTTCTCCAGCACAACTATATAAAGTTACAGAGGGCTGCTCACTTTCTTCTCCTATCCAACAAAGAAAAAAAGCTAAATATACTGTGTTCTTCATCAGTCTTCACAGAAGTAATCACTCCCACTATAAATCAAAGCATTATTTCAAAAGGCTCTATGCATCTCTCAATTGCCTGTAGTCCAGCAGCAGGAAATTCTCACAACACAATCCTATGAAAGGACCTTTCATTTCTACCAAGAGATCTCTCATAGCACAATCACTGCAAGTACTAAAATGCCCTTTAAAGTTTGGTCCTAAAAAAAAAAAATTCAAGTTGTGTAAGAAGAGCTAATGGAGCAGTTCTGTTCAGTTCAAATGGCAGAAACACACTTCTGGAGCTGAGGAACATGTATTTCATCTGATGCAGTCACTGAAAGAAGCCTGTGTGGAGTTACTGGGCTGTAACACCCTGACAAACAACCCCAGAGGTGTGATACAATCCTCCTACCTATTTCCTGAGGATACTAGAATTCAAAAACTAGAATAGTTTGCAAAAATTTTTATCAAAAATTATTAGCAAAATACTACTAACAAAAATTATTAATAATTGCAAAAATTATTAACAATTCCTCAAGCAGAATGCATTCTTAGCTGCTACAAAGGATTGCTACCAAGAAAATGGGGCTCCTTCTCCTAAGAAGGGAGGGCATCCCAGCTTCATGGCATCTCTGAGCTCTGCATGGATGTTCTACTTTGTCACAAGGCGTTGAAAAACTCACCAGAAGTCAGAGGAGGAGTTGGAGGCCCCCAGGCTAACGCATACACAGTCTTCTTGTGGTAAGTACTGGAGACCTGAGGTGGCTTGTTCTTAGCACTGGGCAAGAAAGATAAGGAAGCAGGGCCAGTCAGGTTTCAGCAAACAGAAATTAAAAAAAGATAAAATCAAAGCAACATATTTCCAGACACGAGGTGCTTTAACATACTAAAGCCATGGCACAACCAAGCTTTCTTCAACATCTGCTCTAGGACAATACTACAAACTGTCCTGGTGAGCTTTCCCTGCACGATGCTTCTCCTTCCCCAAAATTGTCTTTCTAGCTAAAGTCTTCCCCAACTCATGTCCTTCCACAGGTGATCTCTGGTCATGCAATTTTAAGTTTACCTTAAGGCAAGTTGACCTTAGAAGCTATCAAACATAATGGAGATGAAAAAATGCACCAAAAATCTAGCTGTTTGAATAGTTTTAATTTAGTTCTACTCTTGTCCAGCAGCAAAGATACTCCTCAGGAAAGACCACACCACCCACGTGTGGTAACACATCAGCAGGATCTGACACTAATGAATTTGAAAGCTACTTTTTTACCTGCTGGAGAAGGTGTCAAATATGCCAACTTTTCCATCATCTGTTCCAAAAGCCAAGGAGCCTTCCTTAGTTGGATGCCAGGATAACTGCAAGAAAAATACAGAGAAATATATAATGACATAAGCCAAGACACTTCAATAATAAATAAAAGGAAAACATTGAAACTGCTGAGCAAGGACTATGCCTTACACCCACCCTTCCAACTACAGCCTCTGGATCTGATCACTCTGCTCTGAGTATCAAAGGCTCTCCCTTATCAGGTATGGTGGGATAAGATAAAATGGACTACAAATCATTAAAATGCTATTTGACACCTACACTGCAAAACAAAAATGGAAAATATGATTTTACTTCTGCCAGCTATTTTACCAGACTGTAGCTTCTGGCTAGTTCCTGGTTAACCTAAACTGAAGACATCTGTGTTGGTTTTTGTATGTGTCAAACTTCCTAGCAGAGCAAGGGCAACCATGGATGAAACAAGGAAGGATGATGAAGGAGGATAAAAGTAAAAAGTAATGTAACAGCCAGCTGGACTTCAGTTGATTTTCACTAGATGTAGTGAGGGCATCTAGGGTTGTAAATAGGTCTAAAAATTTGCTGGCAGACCCTAAAATGTCTTGTAGACTGAAAGAATCGAGTACAAAATGAACAACTTGGCTTTTGCTGGGAAAAACCTTCTTCAGAGTGAAAGAGAAAAAAAAAACATACTTGAAAAAAATGGAGTGAAAAGAGCAGAAGAGATAAGAGAAAAAAAAGGAATCCAAAGCACACTTACTGCTGTGACCTTGGACTTTATGCTTTGCCAGAAGGTTTTAACATTGTAAATATTGTTCATGGACAAAGTATTCCACACCCGGATCATGCTGTCTCCAACCCCGATGGCAAGACAGCCTGTGTCCACAGGGGAGAAGGCAAGACTATAGACAAAGCCTCCAAGGGAGGGCATGGTCCAGCTGCAATCCAGAGTTGACAGGTCCCAGCACTTCACCTGAAGAATATTTAAGGAACAAGGGACAGTTAAATATAGAGTGACTGATATGACAAGGAAAAACAAAGCATGTTGTGAGATCAAGAATTAAAAGGTCAAATTCAAGGCCTGACAGTATGTGATCTGCATCCAGAGGATCACATGTCACTGACAGGGCTGCAATAGTTGGAAGACTGGACACAATGAAATGGACACAATGAATATATTTCAATACTATGGTCCTCTTCAAATTTCAAAATAGGAGGCACTCTGCTGCCTGTAAAAGGCCAAAGATTTAAAAAAAACCCAAAAAAACCAGATGCTTTAGTTTGTACAATTAAATGATTTTAAGAAGGAAAACCAGATCTTTTAAAAGTGAAACAGGAAAAAGAAGCGGTAAATACTCTTTAATAAATGCTTACCATTCAAGTCCAGAATGTCATAACAATTCACCAGGGTAAGAGCTTGAGCTTATAAACTAACAGAAAAATACACAACCTGTGCTCACAGCAAATCTGAAGCAATGATGTTACAAAATGCTGAGATAAACCCACTTAAAAAGAAATACTGTGGCCCTAAAAAGCTTAGCCTCACTCAGTCAAACTGTTCACTACAGGCATTTTTATGTTAATTTTAAAATGGTTCTTACATCTCTGTCCATTGAAATGGAAAAAAGGAGCTCTTTGTCTTGCTGCTTCACAGAACTGAGATTGAACACAATTCGGGAGTGGTTTTGTCCTTCTGATGATCCCAGAAGAGTCCACTTGCGTTTTCCAGATTGGGTCAAATTCCAAAGAAGCAGTTCTCCTCTGCAAAATTTAAATTTATTTAATTTTTCACTTCAAAAGAACAACATAGGCCATATACAGACTCCACTACCTGTGCACATTCTGCAAGTACAAGACTAATACAGCTTGACTCACATCCACTGCACCTGCCTGTACAGAGTTGCACACAAACACCACCCCGAAAATTGACAGGTCATTTTTCCCCACTAGATGGGCAAAAACACAACTTGTACCATTAGCAGTCAACATTTAGTTAGATTATGGGAGAAATTATGGGACAGTTTTCTAGAAGCCTGAAGTCCCATTTTTAGTCTTGACCTATCTTGTCTCCTGTTATACTGGGAAAGAAGGAGGAAGGGAGTGTCTCTTCTACCCAGCACTTCCTTAAGTATCAACAAATGTATCTGCAGCTGCTGATGGTCCCCAGGCTGCTGAGTGCCCTACTCACCCAAAACCACTGGACACAATTTCTGTGGCACGACCAGGAGGCCAGTGAACAGTGAGCCAAATGCGCTCCTTAACAGCGGGATCGACAGCTCCACCTCTTCTTTTGGTGTGGGGCAACTTCAGAGTCAGCACACCTGTGGAACCAAGAGGGATCATCCAGACCTTGCACATCAGAATTCCCTGACAGAAAGAGTAGCCCTGTGAATCTGCAGCTTTAAGTACACTGCCCATGCTTTAAACCATCAGATTAGCAGACAAAGGCTGCAGTTAGAGAACAGCTCTCCCACCACACTGTCACTGTTTATCTCACATTATTAATCCTACTTACTCCTGCCTCTGGTACAGCTCCATATTCGTATGGTCTGATCTTTGCTTCCCGAAGCCAGGTAACAGCCCTTCTTTGTGGTTGTGTCCTGTGTCAGCTCCCCATTTGGAACTCTGCCTTCCTCTGAAGGAACTGCTGAACACCATTGAAGTCATGTTATTACACTTTGAAATTCAAAGCTTTAAAAAAAATCAGCTGAAAAATAGACTGATTTCTATCAGAACACACTGTACTGAACTTATCAGTTGCCTTTGCTTAGCTACTTACCAACCTTCTATAAAAAATTCAATTCTCCAGAAATAGACATTTACATGAAATAAAAATTACTTCACAAACTATTAATCACTTCTACATACCCTGGACCTCATCTTGCCAAGCAGGTAACCTTTCTTCACCAGGCACAGGGCACCAGGCCAGACAATGTATTTCATCCTCGTGGCCCCTCAGCCGATGCAGGACTTCTCTTTTCCTGCTGATATCAATGACAACCACCATGCCATCCTTGTAGCTGAAAGCAGAGATCTAAATTAATGAAGAGATTCTTGGATGCTTGCGGGATAATTTCTAAGTGATTTCCAAGCTCTTTCCAGGATCACTATTATATTATAGACGGAGAAGCCAAATCCTAGCAGCAATGGGACTGGCAGCCTAATGGTAATGGGAGCTCCAGTATGGCAATGGGGTGCTTGCAGCTGCCTTTTCAAGAAGGGCAACCAGTATACTTGGCTGCAAGAATGACAACAATCCATTACTAATGCAGCTTTCAGTCAAGTTTAATTAAAAATAACAGTTTTAAGAAACCTCAAAAATGCAAATTGAACTTGGACAATTACACTCTTATGGATTTCTGTGTCTTGCAGGTTTACCACATCTAAATGTTATTTCTAACTTGTACACTAGAAGAAAAGCCACCAAACCCTTTCAAAATTAACCCTACAGCCATGTAGCAAAGAATTCCCAATAAGGTTCTTGCAGGAGAATAGTGGAAAACAAACCATAGTGAATATTTACCCGATGGCCACCAGGTTTTCATGATGAGGGGAACAAGTGAGGCAAAAAACTGTGCGAGGCTCTGGGAAGAACTGCTGGCTGTCACTTCTGTTGTACCAGTAGCAAACAATGACACCTTTTTCATCACCAGACACAACGAGATCCTTCACAAGAGGTGACCAGTGCAACGCAGAGATTGGGTTCTGAGGAAAGAGGATTGAACACACTTAAGAGCTGTTCCACCACCACCTAACACAGAATAAAGGGCAGAAAATAATCTGTGAGAACTCCCCAGTACCAGTTCAGAAAACAATTTGTGAGCACTTTCCAGCATCAGTTCAGTTTGTTCCAATGTGTCCTGGGTCTGCTGGGCTTTAAATGGACGCAGACGCTGATCTGGTGTCCTGAGTCACAGAAAACGTTCAAACGTACCTTTAATCTGCCCCAAGGGGAACAGTAACGTGCTGAGATCATTTTAAGCGAGCTGGGTTAAGTGGCAACGAGTCTAGACCGCGAGCACACTGGTTTACTGCAGCTTTGATGGCAACCAACAGCTCATTGAGATGATGCAACGAGGCTCCAGGGCAGAACTAAAACCCGGCCAGAGGGTTTGAAATTCACCTTTGGGTGAGGCAGCCTCACCCTGCTTTGTGTGCGAGCCCTAAATCACCGCACCCTCCCGTGAGTCCCTTTGTCCCCCGCTCCCGGTGGCTCCCGCTCCCACCTGGTGCCGGCTGTACTCCAGCACCGGCGACAGCGACGCCGCATCCCAGATCTTGACGCTCCCGTCGTCGGAGCTGCTGGCGCAGAGGCCGCTCTGCCCGGGGCAGTGGCAGAACGCGAACCCGGAGATCCTGTCCGTGTGCCCGATGAGCTCCCCTGCACCGACAGCGACAGACCGTGATTCAAATCCTGGATCCCCGGAGCGCACGTGCGGCTTCCCTACACCCCCCCCACACAAACCACCTCCGCCGGGCTCCCGCCACCTCCCCGGTAGGATCCGGTCCTCCCTGAACAATCGCGGGGGGGGCCAGGGAGTGGCTGTGACGGTACCGTAAAACGTGGGGGCGGCGGCTCCGATATCCAGTAGGCAGACGCGGTGCCGCGCCTGCGAAGCCGAGAGGTTGCCGTCGCCTGCTGGCGTCGCTGCAGCGGCTTGCTGTACCTTAGTTGGGGGAGGCGGGCAGTGGCCTCTCACCCCATCCCTGTCCTGTCTCCTGTGCCCGTTCCCGTCTCCGGCCGCCCAGCGCCCCCGCTACCCGCCACGTGCCCCGGCGCTTGGCCGCCGAGCATCCGTCGCAAAACTGTCGCAAACACCCTGCGCCTCTCTGCCTGCCGCGCGCTGCGCAAAGCGCGGCCGGGAAGATGGCGGCGCGCTGGGCGCTGGGCGCGGGTGAGGCGGCTGCTGGGGGGGGCTCTCCCCTCAGAGGAGGGCACCGAGGTGGTCAGAGGGGTGGAGCATCTCCCGTGAGGAAAGGCTGAGGGAGTTGGGGTTGTTCAGCCTGGAGAAGAGAAGCTTCGGGGCGACCTGGTTGTGGCCTTCCAAGGAGTGCCAGAGGGAGCGGGCGGGGAAGATGTTTACAAGGACATGTAGTGACAGGACGAGGGGGAATGGCTTTACACTGACGGAGAGTAGGTTTAGATAGGACATTAGGAAAAAAGTCTTCCCTGTGAGGGTGGTGAGGCCCTGGCACAGGTTGCCCAGAAAAGCTGTGGTTGCCCCATCCCTGGGAGTGTCCAAGGCCAGGTTGGACGGGGCTTGGAGCAACCTGGGATAGTGGGAGGTGTCTCTGGTTTGAACAAGGTGATCTTCAAGGTCTCTTCCAACCCAGCCATTCTGTGATTCCATGGTTGTGTTTATTCCTCGATCTCTGCTCCCCCCTTTCAGGCGGTTCCTGGGCGCGGGGTCTGCTCAGCTGGGCGCGGCCGGAGAGGTGAGTGTGGTTCTGCTGCCCCCCTGCCATCCCCAGGCAGTGGGACACAGGCAGCCTGCCCAGGGGATACCTGGGGCTCTACCCTTTCTCTGCCTTTCCCCCCTGCCCCGGGGCTGTGGGAACAGGTCACTCTCTGCCCCTGTGGTGTCTTTCTATGTACTGAGATGTTGTGCCATGACAGACGTGTCTTCCAGATTTCCTCTGACCTTGTGGTGCAGGTCACAGCAACAATGTACCTGTTGCTCCCCCCTGTGCTGTCCTCAGCCACTGCTTTTCTGTAGTTGCTGGATTTCCCTCTCAGTCTGGAGGGATCACAGGCTGTTCTGTGGGAGCAGTGGTACTGCTGTATCCCTGACTTCAGAGGGAAGACTGGTATGGATCCTCCAAGTGCAGAGCTTTGGTCTCTGCTAGAGCCTGTGTAGTTAAATTGCAGAGACCTGTGTCACCAGAGGAAGAAGAAATAGGTTTATGTTGCCCTTACTTTGCTTCTTTGCAGTTGGACAGAATTATCTGCTCATTATTTTACTAAATTCTTGTTTGTGTGTCCCACTTGCTGCTTGTGGATGGTTCCTTCTAGCATTCCTTCAGCTTTTTTCCGTCCTGTTCCCCTCGCGCCTCTATAATGTATTTTGTTTGTTGTTTGTCAGTTTTCTCTTGCTTGCAATGTGTTTGTGTCCCTTCCTAAAGTTAGGATAGTTTTGCTCTTCACATGAGGCTGGATTACTTTAAGATAGAGGGAATGTGATGTTCCTTAAGTTGTCGGATATATTAATGTGCTCTCTGAGGGCAGGAAGGGAATGCTTAGTTCATTCCTGCTCAATTTGTTAAACTACAGAATGATATTCATGTGCTTGTCAAAAATTGTCCTGTACTAATCCATGATATTCTCCCTGATGATGATGACTTGTTGCCTTGTTCAGTGACATTTTTAGGTATTAATCAAATAAACCAAAACGTAGAGGTGTACAATGTCCTCTTGAAACTAATCAGCATGTTTTGTTTGCCAGTTATTTTTAAGATGCTTTGCACAGTTTGCCACCCACACGAAGCTGTTCAAGGCTTAGTAAAACTCACAGTATCTGGTCTTGAACTTGCAGTTGGGAGTGGCTGCCCAGTGCTGCTTTATTTAGGCAGCAGGGGTGCAAAATGTAGCTTGGTTTTTCAGGTTCTGAGGTGAGCAGACTGACTGAAGACTGATTTTTTTCACTGTCAGCTTGTCTTATATTGACTTGATTGCGTTTTGGAAGTAGTTCAGAACATCTCTCCTTTCAGATTTCAGAATGTTTATAAATTTCTAATGCTTTGAGATACTCAACCCCTTGAAAAACTAGAAATTTTTATTGCTAAAAATGTTGTCGGTAAGAGTCAAATAAGTATTGGTAGGTCTTGGAAAAGATATAAACAGAGGTGACTGTGCCTTTGTGGGATGATTCAGGAGCACTAACTGTGGAGTCTTGTGCTGTACCAATGTCACTGATGGTTCATGGTTTGCTTTGGGAAGCCTGGGGTTTCTTGTTGAATTAAAAAGCCCTTCCAACATAAACTATAATACACTGTAATAGTTTGATTTTATGAGTAGGAAAATGTGTTGATTCTCGTTATCAACACAGGCAAGTTCACAATTTTCCAGCTAAACTGGGCAGGGAAAAAGAACTGTTGTGTTCAGCAGCTGAGGCTGTGGTCTTGTCTTGCAGGTGGCTGCCATCCTGTAGCCTTTTCCCTCTGTCATGCATCCACACAAGCACATCTCTGCAGAAGACTGGGAAGTGGGAGAAAAAGAACAGGATTGTTTACCCTCCACAGCTGCCTGGAGAACCCCGCAGACCAGCTGTAAGGATGCACCTGGGAATGTCCTTACCTGTGTGTGGTCAGCAATTTCTGAGCAGATTGTCACTGGCTCTGGGTGACTGTACAAGGCACTAGTTTTATAGCTTATTTGTTCATTATTTCAGTATATTATCTTTGTAACTAGGAAGTTGCAGGTAAATGCAAGTGGAAGCAAGGCTCCGAAGTTGCATAGGAAGAGAATGTTGTGTATTTGATAACTGAAAGGACCAATTAGTGCTGTTTTCACTACAGCTCAGCTTGGGAGGATTTTAGGTTAACTCTTCAGTATTTACTCGCTGTCAAGAACTGATATTTTTGAATTCCATTTTTGTCATTTTTCTCCATTGGGAATTGATGTGTTGTGGCCTCTGTTAGACACACTGCTCAGCAAAGTAAAGTGTTTGCATGTCAAAAGAAAAGAGATTTTTTGGGCATGTACTTTTGTGGGCCATGAGCATTCACTGATTGCCCCTGTGACCATTAAGCCATAGGATGTAGAAATCTCTGATGTGGCCTGTGCTGACTCATGCAATGTGGGTGAAAATGCAGCTATCGACTGACTCGCTTATTAAATCAGTTTTTTACCTGTTTATAAAGAATGCCACTGCTTTCAAATATTTATTGATGTTAAATGCTACTAGCTACTGTTAGTCCCTGTCAGTAATAATGTTGAATGGGCCTGTGGAGGCAGCTCTTCATGCCAATCAAACTTGAAAGCATCTTCTCTTCTGAAGTGGTAATTAAGTTCATTCTGGTAATATTGTTTAGTTGCTCTCCCAGTAAGTCGACTTGACAGCAGAATAGTATTTTTAAGACTGAATGGGCACGCCAATCTTTGCTTCTAAAGGTGGGGAGGATGAGAGGAAAAGATGATGAGAAATCTTCTGATTATCCTTTTCAGGGACTTCTATTTATGAACAAATTGTCATTAAATTGCGTTAAACTTTTCTGTGTGCCAGCAACTTTTTTTTAATACTTTCAAATATCAAAGTTTCAAATCTCAAAGCTGTGCCTGATCCAGTGTGCTCATGGTATAGTAGGGAGAGCCATACTTATTTTATTCTTAGTAAGAAAATTGTGGAGCAGGCATGGATGGTCCATTCTTGTTTTCACAGGAAAATTACTGATCCTGGTAACTTTTGTTTTTGCACCCAGGTAATATATCACTGTCGGAGAGACATAAAATACAGCAAAGATAAGATGTGGTATCTGGCAAAACTGGTAAGCAAAGAGTACTTTGTACTGTGTTAGAATGCAAAATTTGATTGCTGTATTTGCCTTAATGGCCTCTTCAATACTGAGTCCTTGGGATGAGCCTGGATCTGGACAGGGAGCAGCTGTTTGTGGTTTGGTTTAGCTGCTTTATCCCAGTGTGCTCTCTCAGGTGTACCCAGGATCATGCACAGATTATGCACTGTGGAAGAATTTCTGTGTTGATTTCTGCCTTGTGGTAGATGGCACGAGGAGTTTTGAAAGATAGTAATGGACTGTTTTTTTCTTTAAGAAAAAAAATAATGTTTTGTCAAGATTTATTCAATATTTAGCTCAGACTTTCTGTGTGTAAGATATTGAAGAAGTGGTAATTAAGGAAACTAAAGTATTTTTGGTTTTTGTAATGGCAATGTAAGTCAAGTAATGTCTTCTGAATAAGAGAAGGGAAATAGTTGTAATTGCTGGAGTTAATTTTAACACTTTGATTGCAGATAAAAGGAATGACCATTGATCAGGCTCTTGCTCAGTTGGAATTTAGTGACAAAAAGGGAGCAAAAGTGATCAAAGAGGTATGTAGTAGTATTCTTTGACACTTCTAGTTTCAAGAAAACTTTAAAATCAATACCTGTCACCTGAAGTTTGGAGATATTTCTGTAGGGTCTTATGTTTTGAGTAAGCCTGTTGAGAACACATTCAAACAACATATTTTTGTTACAGTCATGTCATACTGTGACTTATAAATATGTTTGGATCACTTGTGCTGGCTGTGTTCATTTGTCATGATGATAAATTACATGTGGGTGCCCTCTGCAACAGTGCTTGGTGTTAAGTTCCTGGTAAATGATGCAGAATCCTGGTCTCTAATGGCTGTTACATCTGTGTGCTTTGGTTCTTAAGAGGTGAAGGATATTAGCAAGGAAAGGCCTGTAAAGGCACAAAGGCTTTTGATACACTGTAGTTGTTAGGATTCTCAAATCACTCATTTTCTTGGCTGAAGCATTGGTCTCTGGCATAATAATGGCAAAGGTGTGTCCTGTATGAGCTGAAAATGTTGAATGACCCAGGTTCATTTTGCCCACCTTAGAATTTGTTTCTAGTCTGATGTCTAGTTAGACAAAGGTCTATAGATGGAAGGCTGACAAATGCTGATGAGAACCATCATTTCCACTCCCTTTCCTCCCCAAAAATGTACTAAAGTTCTCCTGAGGCTATTTCAGTCTGTATGCAAGGAACATCCTTATGTAAAAGATGCTTGTCTTTTAACAGTTTTTATCTCTATAAAATACTTTTTCTATAACTGACTTAAACTTTCAATTTCTTCCATGTTATCTAGAGATAAGAAATAGCATTGCTTGAATTCCTACTCAAGTATTTCCATTTCTTTTCCTTTTGTTACAGGTTCTGTTGGAAGCACAGGACTTGGCCGTAAGAAAGCACAACGTGGAATTCAAATCGAATTTACATATAGGTACATTTTTTTTTTAATTTAGTGCAGGAAAATGTCATCCTACCCTATGAAAAAGTTTTATCCTTAATAAGTTTTTCTGGCTTCAAATCAGCAGAAATGAATAGAGGGCAGTTTCTGCTGAACTTATCTTTACCAAAACATGAAAGGCACGTGCTTGCAACACAGCTGAAGTTAGCAGCGGTTTTTGAGCCTTTAGCCATCACTCTGTTGCAGTTGGTGCCTGACTGGTGGTGTTCTGGCATCTGCCAGATGCATCATTTTTAAGATGCATTCATCTGAGAGTGGAATTTCTGCTCCTTTTGTGAACAGAAGGTCCTGAAGAGGAAGATGCTTGACATGAATATGAAATCAAACCGTTACTACTTTTTAATGTTACCAGTGAACAGAGATGCTGGAGGCTTTGTCTGTGGCTGGTACAGCTAGATTTGCAGGATCAGAATTAAACTTCTGTCAGAAATTGTATACAAGTAAATGAGTATTGACAGAAAACTTCTTAGTAAAAAGATGTAGTTGTTTACAGGATAAGCTTGGAATAACTACAGCATTTTTTAGCCCAGAAAAATGTTAGAGAAATGTTTACTTGTAGGTGTTTTTAGGCACAAAGATATTACTTCCCATTTTGTCTAATGTGGCGTAAATTTTACTAAACAGACCTTATAAGCTTAAAGTCACCTGGACTGTAGAGCAAATTTGATTAGAATTCTTTGGAGCATTCCAGGCCTCTGCCATAAGAAGGTTCAGCTGCTAGTGCAGGACTGGACGTGTAGATAATGAAAATACCTGTGATATATGCAATAAGGGGAGAAAATGAAGTCTGTAAGACTTCTACAGGAATTCATGAGGCAAACTACTGAAAAGCAGTGATATTAATATCACCTTCAGAAGAGCTATATAATTTAGTAAGTGTTCAGTCTAGCTTCCTTTGGATTTGCCCTTTCCTACATATTTATCTTGTGTGCATGCTTTCTAAATTCACCTCTTTTGTGCTCCTGAGGAGTGTTAATTCAGCTCACAGGGCCCTCTGTATCACTGATCTGCTGAATGTAACAGAAGAAAGATGGGGGAGAGAATCCTGAGTAGAATTAACTTTCCAGAAGCAGCCACGAAACATACACTGGCAAGACAGGTGTTACTGTTGCAGCTGTGTGGCAGTTCATCCTCAACTCAACAGTCCTTCTCTCCTTTCTCCTTCAGCCGAGTCCCTGACGGGCAGAGGCCGCTACGTGAAGCACATTCGTTACCATGCCAAGGGCATGTTTGCCTTCATGAAAATCAACAGGTGCCACTACTTTGTGAAGCTGATGGAAGGTCCTCCTCCCCCTCCAGAGCCACCAAGGACTGGCTTTGACCAGGCAAAAGAATATGTGCAGCAGCTGCGAAACAGAACCCTTGTTCATACGCTCTGACAGACTGTTGTGACTGTATAGGTATCTCTTGTTTGACAATGTAATTGTATAAAAGAATAATTAAAATAATGCTTTAGTTATATCTTTGGTGCTGCTGGAGCTGGATGATGTGAGAATGATCATAGGGTTTTTTCTTATTTGTCAAGCCATAGGCATGGAAAAATCTTGGAGCAGCAGATGTTATTTGCAACACAGCCTTCAAACGCGACCCTGGACTGTCAAATCTAGAATATACGATGCTGTTATAAAGCTTGTAACGAACTGAAGTTCACACAGGTGTCTCTGTTATGTATGGGGGGGGCTTTGATGGTAAAAATATGTGCTTGACAGTCAAACTGCAAGATCAGATTTGGACTAAAAGTAGTAAAATTTCTTAAAGTAGCTACAGCATTGGAACAAAAAAAGCAGCAATAATATTTAAGAATACAGACATCGATTTATGGTTTATCTGGGATGTAATACTTTCCTTACAGCTATTATTGTGCCTCTTGGGCATGTGTCTGGGAGTGGGGAATAAAAAAAACAATCCTTTAAAGTTCAGGTTTTGGCAGTCGGTAGGTGGCAGTGTTTAGTTTGTCAGAGAGGAAGCGGCAGCAAAAACCTAACAGGGCGTTGAAACTCTTCTGGATTCTGCCCTTGGCATTAATAGTCTGATATGTGCATGGAGCTTTCTGTGGAAACTCAGTGTGGGTAGTAGGCACAATATGGAGAAAACCTTGTTTTGTTGAAGAGTGAACTAATTATTCTGCGCTATCTGGAAACAAATTGCTTTGTAATGTTGGAGAAAGTAACACTCTGTGGACATAATATGAAATGGCTTGTTGCATATACAAATCAGGCTTTCAGTTCTATGAAAACAATCCCATTTGTATCATTATTTCTTCGAAGAGAAAAAGACTGAGATCAGTAGGGGGAATCTCATTTCACTCAGTCAAATTTTTAACTTCAGATGGCCAGAGTTCATGAACATCACCATAAAAAGAGAACGAGCAATTGCTTGTTCATGCAAATGTCTGATATTTAGACTTTTCCATTCTGGGAACATCAGTATGGGAGATAGATTGCTTACCTCATCTGGGTCTTTTTACCACATCAGCCTGTGGTAGCCTTTCTTACGTGTGTTTACTTGGATCAGTACTTGAATGATGGTTGAGAGCAGCTTCTGTAAGGAAACAAATTATTGTCCTAATGAAGGTGGCATACAGGTGTTTCTTTTGGCTACCAAAGAAAGGTTCTCATTATGTTAAAGAGTATTGGGGATGGTGAAGTTACACAAGAGGTCCATGCAGAGCTCAGTCCTGTTAATGGGTGCCTGTTTGCAGTCTGGATTTCTGCAGTGCACTTTCAGACACATTACTTGCTGTTAAAACCACGATTTAGTAACTTGTCTGAAAGGTGTGTTCTGATAAAACTCTCTATCTCTGCAGTCCCTGATGTGTGTTTGAAGAACTGTTTCTGTTGTACTGTGATAAACAGCTGTGCTTTGCTCTGCCAGCTGCCCTTAAACTCTTCTGTCATACTGAATCTCTTACAAGTTGTAGCAAAGTTGAGTCATTTAATCTTTTTGGGGATCAGCGATCTGGGAGAAGACTAAAGAATTGCAAAATAATTCAAGTTTATTAAGCACTCACACACATTACACTTACATACATATAAATATCTAAACCCTGGCTTCTAGGTGTTTTATTCCAGTACCTATTTCTCCTGCATACTGTAGATTTTGCTTTGGATCCTTTTTGAACCTCCAGAGAAGGCTATATCCTTAGAGATAGCATTGCTCTGGTTATGAATCAACAGAGAGGGAGAGAAGTGAGAATACGACTGATGTCTTTTCCAGCTTCTTTGTGATGCAGCAGATGGCCCTGAAACTCCTTTAAACAAACAGACCTGGGGCTTTCAAATATTTTCGGTCAAAAGGTATGGCTTTTGCTTGTCATTCTTGTTTTCTTCCTCAAGATAGTAAGTGGGAAAACTCCTTTTTGACGTGCTTTTAGTCTTCTTATTCCTGAGTAGCCTTTTCTGCCATCTTAAAGATGCATAACCCAGAGTGAATCTTTATGGTATTGGCTAAGGAAGCTCTACAGGTGTGTTTGTAACAGGGAAGTTGGGTGAGGTGAGGGGCTTGAACTGGCTTGGTCCCTGCCTTTCCTTGGTAGGATGGTAAGAATGAAGTGGTTTCTGTGATAGTTGCATCAAAACACTGATAAGGGAACCTGCCTGAGATGTAGTGATAAAGCTTTTTACTGGTAAGTTCTACATATACATAAAATTTGAGGGGTTTGATTCTACTGTACTTTCTTGGTAATTAGTACATCTGCACTTTAGTTTGGTATCTGATATGGATTCAGACACGAAATTCCATGCTAACTGCAACAAGGTTTTAGCAAAACATCATTTATTGCTGTGACCTCTGATAAAAGAGTGTTCTTAAATGAGAAGGGACGGGAAGGAGAAACACCAAGGCCTCTACTTGGTGCTGATTTCATGAGTAACATCTGGGGGCACTGTAAACTCACCACTTGTCTATGTGCTGATGTTACAAAAACTGGAGAAGGAGCAAGTAAGTGTGAAGGTGCAGTGAGGCTTCAGGGAAATCTGAGGAGAGCAGAACTGTGAGCTGTGCTCAGCAATGTGAGATTTAATTGAGAAAAACTTCCAAACCTGCTGTTGGGCTTGTTCATAAACGTTTTAAAGTATCCATTGAGAAAGTAGAAGTACTTCTGTCAAGTCAGCCTGATGTGGTTTTGGATGTGTGTGGTTTGTTTGCTTTTTTTTTCCTTTTTAAAACTCCTAGGCACTTATTAAGGAGGTAGTAAGGAAAGGCTCATGAATATACTTATAAAGTTCATTAGCCTCTTTTAAAATGTGGAAGATAAATGACAGTGTGATAGACAATGACTGGACAGCTGGGTGGGTACCTCTGGCTCTGGTCAGGTCTGTCCTGGGAATTGCTGTGGTTGAGGTGTTGGGGCTCGGGGGGTACCTGGGCACTGACAGTGTGTTCTGCCCAGTGCTCCAGCTGTGTTGCTGTACCTGGTATGGACTTGACACGACCAAGGCCAAATTGTGTGATTACCTGGGGCACAAACAGGAGCTGTGTCACAGCACTGCTGCTCCTGCTTGGGAAACCAGTCACTGGAGTGAAAGAACAATAGGAGTTGCTACTCTCTGCCAGTCCCTATGAAAATCTACTGTTGGGATGCTGGGAAGTTGTTTACAAACAGTATTATCCTTTAAATAGTAATAAGGTTACCCCTAATGTCCTCCATGGACCATAGAAGCAGTGTGACATTTCTCAGCATATGAGCTACAGTCCTCCTGCTAGAAAGGCCCCTAGTTCAGGCTCTTCAAAGAACAAGCCTTTTTGCTGAATGACATCTATCCACTGCTATATATCCAGTTGCACTTCAGCTGTGTAATTTAAAATAATTAAAAATTAAACAAAATAAGAGACTGTAATAGCAGAAATAATCACACAGGCTGCTGTTTGCTGGAGCCTTACCTAGGCAAAATTACTTGAAAGGAGGGGAAAGTTTCAGGAACTGACTTTTGAATACTTAGACTGAAGTAAGGAGCAAGATATCTTCTGGGAATAGTCAGCAAACTCAGAGCTCATTTTGTATTTGCTCTATAACATCAACACTGTCTTCGTGTTTCAAGGAAGTTGTATGCTGGTATGGAGGGCAGGCTGCCATTGAAGGGAACAAACCAAGGAGAGTGTAACTTTACCTTGGGCAAATTAAACGTTCACCTCAGAGTATTAGCTGAGGAAATTAATCTGAAAGTCTGTAATACACTTGAACTGAGCATCCTTGAAAATGAAGACAAAACGTGGGGCAGAGCATCTGAATAACTACTGCATTTGTGGGTGCTGCTTCTGTGTATCTCACAGTAGTGCAGCCATCAAGTTTTGTGTGGTAAAATGAACTTGTCAAAGATGAACCTAGATAGACTCCCTTTTTCTTTGCTCCAAAAATAATGAAGTGGAGGCTGAAACCGTATTTGTATTCGTATGATATCTTTATTTTAAATTAGCTCAGAGTTGGGACCTTTGTTAACACTGCATCAAGTCACCTGTGTCTCTAACACTATGGGAGGCCCAGCCACCTCTGGCCTGTACTAGTGCTATGCTTGTCTCCCTGTAAAAACTTCTTGCCAAGCCAGCCTGAGCTTCCAAGCTCTGTTGTCCTTGTCCTTTATTCTGTTCCCTGGTGCTACTGAGAAGTGATTGACCTCATCACATTGTAACTCCTTGTTACTGTCAGATCACCCTGCTAACTGACCTCTTGGGCAGGATGAACAAGCCCAGCTTCAGCCTTTCCTCATAAATCCTGTTCTCCAGCTTCCCCATTTCTGTTGCAGTGCAGAACTTAAAACCAGACTTGGTGTTCCAGGTACAGCTTCACCAGCACTGCTGAAAGGGAGATAACTTCCTTTGGTCATCTGGCCGCACTTCTGGTGGAGCCAAGGATGCAGTTTGCAGCCTCTGATGAGAGTGTGTTGTTGGCTCTGATGTTCATGCAAGTCTCAGGTCTGTGTTAGGCTGCTCATCAGAATTGCACTAAGGACCTGTAACACCTGTATTCCAGCTCTCAGTGCTTTTCTGTTTACACTGATGGGGACTCCTTTACTGCTAGGAAATTGTTCTGCTGCGTGGGTGACAACTTTCTTTCCTAATAGAAAAGTTACAAAACAGTTTTCTGGCTTCTGTTGTTAATCAAACTCTGATGCCAGCGAAGGGTGGAGTAAAGGCATTTGTATGTGCTGTTGAGGTAAACTCCAGCCGTGTGTGCAGCTAGTAAGTGAAATGTCTCTACAACTCTCCTATTGATTATCACCTTCAAAGCAAGACAAACATAGGTCCTTACTCTGTGCTGGCCATGTAAATTAAAACTTTATTTAAATGAAAACAGAGTGGACTGTGAGATGCTCTGGATTGGGCCAAGAAAGGATTGCTGTTCAAAACCAGCTCCTCTGGATGCCCCCGATTCTTTGCCTTCTTTTTTTCCCACTTGAGAGTCCCAATAGTGCATTAAGATGAACTCAGTGGTTAGTAAATTTTCCCCTGTGTAGTTTACAAGCTCAAGGTTATGGGCTAGAACAAGCGGTGTCATGCTATAAATCAGATGTAATGGAACAGCTTGAGAGAGTGCACAGGAGTCCTTCCCCTCACACAGTGTGTGTCCAAAAACTCTGAAGGTAGAGCTGGCACAAGCCCAGGAACCCCCACAAATGGCTGATTAAATAACTAATAATGAGCCTCGTGCTGCTGCCCTCTCTTCTGGAGTTTGAATTTCCTGAATCATTCACCTTGCTGTACTGAAAAACTCTTAAAAGAGCTGAAAATTGGAAAAAGCAGAAGTTTTCACCAGAAAGTGGGTGTAGCTGAACCCCAGTGTGGTGCAGAATGGAGGTGGGACATCTGCCTTGTGGTAATTCTTCCAGCAACTAAATACCTTTTGTCATAACTTGCATAACTTATCATAACTTGCATAGCTTTAGCTTTCAGCTATTCATTATTCTGATTCTCATCACAGGCTTAATAAGTCCTTTTCTATTTCTTTCAAGCCTGAAATGTGTCACTAGTTCAGTGAGGTCTAAAGACGAACCTGGCTGTACAAGTGGGGGAAGGCAGTGCTGACTTAGGAGGCAGGCTCTTCCCGGGGGTCTGGGCTTGGGGTTTTACTGGAGTTAGTACTGAGGCTGAAGGCTGCCTGGAGGGTTTATATTCTGTCAGCTCAGAGCACAGGCTGAAGCAACAATTTGTGCTGTGACAGAGGTGCCCAAGTTGGAGCCTGTAACATGGTTCTTGTGAGTAAAGACAAGCTGGAGATACTGAACCTTGAGCTGGAAAGGCTCAATCACCAGGGATGACTTCTAGAGACAAAGAGCTTCTAGTGGGGGACAGCATATCCATGCATATGCTCCAGCTGGGTTTTGTCTGCCCTGTCCATATGAATTGGGAAGCTACCCAGGATACCCGTTGGTAGCAACCTCTTAAAGGGTTCTGAGTTTCACCCTTAGTGTGCCCAGGGCCTTAGGTAAATGTAGAAATGGGGTTGCAGGCAGGTCAATGAGGGAAGACAAATGGCATCTTCTTGACCAAGGCATATCCAGAGAAATCTGAGTGTGAAACAACCAGAACCGAGGTGCCCTTAGGAGGGGGAGGTGGATTCCAAAGTCAGTGAAGGGAAGGGGTAAAATTATTTCAAACTTGGATTTACCTTGGGCTGACTGGAGCCAAAAATAAGGGTCAAAAGTCTCGTGCAGTTACACCTCTCTCACCTACAAAAGTCAGTGAAAATTTCTGAGATTAAGGCAATGCCAACTGAACTATTGGCTAAGTAGCCAGAAATGTCTGAGTTTGTCTCTAGTATGTCACACTTCAAAGCAGAGATTCCCAGCTGTTCTCATCAAGTCTGAGGTGTTTGAAGATACTCTTCATTTTTCTTTTGCTCTTATTATCTGTCTCTTTAGGGGGCCTGTGTTCACTGCTTTTGTGGGCATGGATGCTTGGAAAGGAATTATTGTTCATCTTCTCCATCTGTTCTGATGCTGGATATGCCTGTCTTTTTGAAGGCTTTCAGAGTCTGTGCTGGGAATGCATTTCTCTTCCCAGTGTTGAGAGATTTGTATTTTTAATGGGTATTTGTTTTATCTATCACATGCTAGATTTATTCACTTGATAATCTCTCAGCAACGCAGGCAATCTTCTCATGTCCTGATCTAGCATGCAGGGATTTTATTAATTTAACAGTTTGGCTTTGGGCTCAGATAGCCATTAGAGGCAAATCCTGCAGTGTGCTGAGTGTGCTCACCACCCCCAGAACTGAGAGCAGCAGTGACTTGCAGGGATCTGCAGCTGCCTTCAGGATTGTGCTCTTAGAAGCTTTCCTTGCACATGTAGTCTATGAATAAGTTACTGTGTAGTGTGTCTTTCCTTCCTAGACCATACCTTTCTTTAATATGATTTCTCAATGATAAGTGAGACTTCTTGATTGAATTTTTGCAATGACTGCCTGTGCTCAGTTAACCACTTTTGCATCTCTTAGGAGTTCTTTTTTTATGTCCGTCGTCTTTGATACAAGACAAAAGCATTCTTCCTTCTTCAAGGTGTGTTTTCTTAAAGTTAGTTGGAAAATGAGGGGGGGAAGCAAACAAAAATACTTTCATGAAATGACTTTTCTACTCCACTCCAGCATAGTCCTGGAGTAAACTCAGTATCATTGTGCCTGAATCTAAGATGTTAACATTTCTTTCTATCTACAGCAGGGAAAAACAACAGGTCTACACAGAAGCTTCAAACTTATTACTCACTTAAAAAAAAAAATAATTCAGATCCTTTATCAGTCAACGTCCTATCTTCATTTTTCAGAAACAGGTTTCAGATGTTACATTTGGTCCTGATAGTAATCACCTAAAATTCTAGGTTTCAGAAGGAGGCTAATAATAAATCTTTCTGATATGGCTCTGGGAAAGCAGGGGGATAGGGGTGATGACCCAGGGGTTCATCATATACTGACAAGGTGAAATGCAACAGCAGCCCCTGCAGCTGACAGTTCCTTGGCACAGCTGTGACTTTGGCAAGTCAACACACTCATGGCACTGATAGCGTAAACATTTTGTGGCAACTGTGCAAAGCAGGCAGCCAATTATTTTACTAATGATTGCTTCTCACTGCTCTCCTCCTCCTTCATCTGCCCTAGAGAGGAAAACTTTCTTCCCTGTACTCTGTCCTCCTGGATAATGGCAATAATGGTTTCTTTCTGTAAAAATGCTGTCTAACTCTGCAGTAGCCTGTGCTGTGTGGGACTTGGCTCAGTAATTATGGTCCTCTCCTAAGTTCCCTCATTTTCCAGATGTTATTTGTAGATCTGTCTGTTGCTGTGGTGGCTGTAAGCAGAGATAGTTGTGAGAGCCTGCATCCCCAGTGATTCTGCTGCAGTTCAACTGCTTCCCATTAACCAAAGTGCTAGAAGAGTTTATGCTTCCAGAGGTGTCTAAAATCCTCCTCATGAGATGCTCAGTGAGGGCTTTGCATATGTGGGTGGTGACCTGCTGCTGCTTCATTTGTACAGCTGATACTGGCTGACTCCAGTACTTTCAACTGAGGAACATAATGGTTTGTGTGCCCATTAAATTCTCAGAGTAGTCTGGCCCCTGGGGAAGATGAGGGCTGTAAGAGCATATATACACCAACACAAAGGAAGAAAATGTTTGGTACAACATGTGGGTATGTCAGGAACAGAGGGGTAGTTTTTCCTGCTTGCAGAGACATTCTTGATTCAGTGAGCTGAAGGTTAGTTGTGGCCTAAACAGGAGCAGCAAAGCAGGATTCCCAACTTAAAAAGCTCTGTTTGCTTTCAGAAGCCCAGGGTTCATCTCTGTTTAGTGAATCCTGTAGGTTAAATATGAGTTGTCCTAAGTTAACGCTGTTTCTGTATAGCAGATACCTACTGGAAATGATTCCCAGCTTCCTTATCAGTCATCTAGGACTGTCTTCTTAGCAGAATCTTGGATGGTTTCTGGGCATTATGACCATGGCATCATTCTGACCTTAATTCTGATAAATACTGTGATACAATACAAACTGAGCTCCATCCTGCTGGTACTACATTGCTACCAACCCCCGAGCTACCTGGATTAAAGGCAGGTGGAGTGTTCAGCAGTGAAAAGGAAATTCAGATACTGTCCTCCTCCATCAATTTTCGAAGGAGAGGGGTGCAGCTTCCTAATTGAAGACTATCCTCTCCCTCATCCCTGTTGTCAGCTATGGAATCCAATACAGCACTTTCATCTAGAGACAGTGATGAAGTGGTTATTAAATGCAATAGAAATCATTCAGGCCCCTTTTGATTAAAAGCTTCACTCTTATCTGTGGCTTTCTATGTTTTTAGGAAAGAGCTTGGCAGGGGCAGAACTAGGGAGAGAAATACTTCCCCATTTGGTTATTTTTGGGGGAGGGGGCTTTAAAGCACACAAAGGTAGGTGGTAGGTGTTTGCCTCTAAAGCAAAGGGTTGATATATTATGATGTAAATCTTAATCTTGAGAGTCTGGGGTCCCTGTCCTCCCCAGCCTGGGCACAGGGCATTTGAGCAGTGATCCAAGTGCATTAAACTGTGTGGAAATGTCATCTTTTGGGTACTTATCATGGAATAAAGCACCAAACATTTGAGAAATAACCATTACTTTGCATATAACACATGCCAGAAAAAGTGTGAAAAAATGTCAGAACCCTTCTATTAGCCAGCTCTTTTGAATAGAAACATAAAATATTAATTTAAATCAACTGAAAGGCATTAAAAACTTGATGTTCTCTTTGCCCCAGAAGTACTCTGCTGATAAGAAACAAATTAAAAATGCAGAGTTTTCAAATAGCAAAAATGCTGCATATTTTAAATGAAGTTGGTCTTTTTATGTGTAGTGTTTTGGACTAAAAAAATAATATTAAATGCACATAAAAATGATTACTGTAAATGGTGAAAACATCAAAGTTTGGCATCAAAGTTAAATGAAAGCGCTCGGAAGTCTGTTTATTTGATCTGTACATAAATAAGCTTAAAAACAAGCCAGGGTGCTTTTACACAGCCAGAACTGGGTAGCCAGTTCAACTTCCTCTGCATCCCAGAGATTCCCAAACTAGGTTAGATCCAAACATGGTCAGTATTTTTTGGGGTGATTTTTGTGTTTGCCCAGCATTCCTCTCTGCCAGTGCACCAGGGAAAATGAGTTGGGAGAAGACATGAGTTACAGGCTCTTATAAAATGCAAGAGTAAATGAGCTCCAGGACACTGAAATAAATACCTCTTTCCTCTTCTAGTTTTGGCGTGAGGACTATGAAAATGAAGGTAAATGATGAGTCCTTGACCTTGTTGAAGCCAAGGCTCATACAGATTAACCATATTCTCCCTGAGTTTATTTCACCACCCATTCCTGGCTTGGCAAGAAATGTGAATTAGGAATATGGGTCAGAGCTCTGTTTATTTATATCAACTGAAGATCTACTACAGACATGAGCCACACTAATGTTCAGTTTATTTCAGTTTGCTCCTAGAAAAAAACAAACAACAAACAAACTTGCGATGTGGGATCTGTAGGGAAAACAAATGGGATGAAAAAGACCCTACTGTGCTTTACAGGAATCTGCATGGTGCAGAGGAATGACTCTGAGCTCTGGGAGCTCTTTTGGTATAGTGCAAATGTAAGACCTTTATCTACAGAGTGCCAAGCTGCAGCTCGTTTACTGTGGGAGCTGGAAGTTGTAAGCAACTGGAAGCAAGACTTCAAAGAAAACCACCTAGGCTCCTGTGACTTCTGTTTAGCAGCCTGAACCTTTTGGGATCAACAGACTTTCAACACTAAAGGGGTGCGTGACAGTCAGTAAAACACACTCTCGAAACCTCTACAAGTTTACTCTGTTTCATTTGGCTTCTAATCACAGCCCCTCTGAGCACAGACCTTTCACCAGGACCCTAAGCTAGAGCTCCATGTGGCTCTGTGGTGCAAGGGAAGATGTTCTGCTTTGAAGAGCAGCTTGAAAGGCCACGTGTTGCCTGACACAGGAGAGCATGCTGCTCCTTCACCTGGCCTCTGTTTGTAGCCCTGGAGTTCAGTGTGCATCCTCTTCAGGAGGCACATCCAAGCCTGTGCCTTTGGAGATGGCAACTTCAACTCCTCTTCTGGGACTGCTGCATGAGGTCACTGCAGGGCAACCAGTAAGGCAAGTCTTAGTAGAGGACTTGCCCTTCAAAAATTCAGCTACAGCTTTAGGGTGTGTGTGCCTCTGACTTATAAAGCTGTTATTTTTCCTTGCTGAGAAAGTCAAAATTGTCCTCCCCCTGTGTTCTCTTCCATAAAACAGTTCCACAACACGTCCCCCAAAACAATTAATTATCTTGTTAAGGTGGGGTTTCTTTTTCTTCCTGGAAGCTTCCCCTGTCAAGTGCTGGAAGGAGAAATCTAAAGTCTCTGGATCACTTTCCATTTTCTTGCTGTGAGTGGGAGTGCAGAAAAGATGCTCTTAATGAAAATAGCTATTTTTTAAGGGAGAGAAATAAGAAACCTCCCCTGGAATGAAAACACAGCCTGCATCCTGCCAGAGGGGTGGCAGCTGAGATGGCAGGCTGCAATTTGGTCTGTTCTTTGGGCAACATGCTGCTTTTTATGCCGTGAGCCCAAATTTCACTGGAGCCCTGTGGGAGGGTGGCTGGGCTCAGGGGTGCGTGGTAAGGCTGTGGTCAACCCTCCTCTGGCAGCGTGATGCTGAGGTAGCTGGGCTTGCCTTCTCTGAGGATTTATCAGCTTTTCAACCTGCTTTCCTGGCTCTTGCAGATGTTTTTATTGTAGTTGCCACTTTACAGTGTCTGGTTTATTTTAGTTTTGTACAGTATTCTCCACTGCTTCCATTTAGTGCCAGGTTGAATTTCACAGGGACCTGCAGTGCATCCCCGAGGGAGGGCTGAGGGAAGGAGGCTGCAGAAGGGGACAGGGTTGGTGTGTTGCTGTGCTTACAGTAAGATCAGACTCTGAGCAGAGGTGCAGAGAGCAGGCTCTCAGTACATGCAAAGATGGTTTTCAGGTATGAAATTAGCTCAAAATTCTCATGGTTCTGCTTTGTGAACAAGAGGAAAAACTAGGAGGATTCAATGTTATCACCCACATCTCCCTTGCCTGGGAGAGCTTCGCTGCAAGTGCAATAAATCTGTTTTCCTATGAATGCAAGAGAGCTCTTGAAATAATCTCATTTCAATCCCTCCTGTTATTTTTAATGGATTCCAGGATGAGCAGGTTGCTATGTATAGCTTTTTTATATACAAATTCAGGTTTGAACCCTGCTGAATATTCAGTCCAATTAAAAGCAAAGTCTTTGCTAAAACAGAGGCAAGGGGAACAGTAGGGAAGGATTTCATGCAAATGAACAAAATAATGAAAACAGGAGGACTGAATGTTATTCATACATATTCTTACAGGTAATTATTGTGATTTCATCCCTAAAAAGTGCCTGATTTAAGAAGAAGTGATTGTATTCTAATAAGTACTTGTTTATTAAACTTGCAGTGACTGAAGTTGAATATGAATTATTAAAATGTCTGTGAGGTGCAGGGTTGTTTTTTTTTTTACCAGGTGTCTGTGAAAAATAAAAACAACAGGAGAACATGCAGCAGAAGAGGCAAAGTATAAGGCAAGAACTGGCCCAGGATCAATGGTCCCAGTCTTGCTGGCCACGAGACAGGATTCCCAAAGTCTGCCCACAAAGCCAGAGCTTTGAGCCCGTCACCTGCAGGACAGCCCCTACCCTGGGATGTGGGGAGGGGTCTGCACTGCCCAAGGATGTGGGAGGCATGTGTTTCCCTTGAGAAATAAGAGGAAATTCGGGAGAGAATGAGAATACCAAGAGTGCAAAAGTAACAGCAAGTGTGTTGCAGCACGTGACAAAGAGGAAAGAGGGAAAAGGGAATGGTCTGTGAGGACAGGTAGCATCTGTCTGTTTATAAAAAGCGTGGTGTACCCCGCAATTTCCAAGTACCAGAAAGGTTTCGACAGGGAAGTAATTACAGAGCAAGGGAAGCCTGGAGAACTCAATAGATTTAGCCTTGTAAGAGGTTAATGGCTTGGCCCTTAAAATGTACCAGAAAATGCAAGTAGGTTTATGTGATGGCTTTGACACATTCTGGCAATAACTGCAATGTGAAGATGTTCCCTCCATTTGCTCTAAGCCTTTGACTTTACTCTGTCACTGTGGGAAACTCATTGTACATAAAAGAGTGGATGTGAATTTCTGCTCCAAAATATTTGTGTTTAGCATAGTTTAACGCAGAAAGGAAGGTTATGCCTTTGCACTGGATATCTCCCAGACTTCCCAGCAGTGTCAGGACCTGTTGACCAAGTTTGACAGTTGAGGACAAGTGTGGAAGAGATTGAAGTTTATAAAAAATCAGTGATAGGTAGAGTGGAGATCCTATATGCACCTGAAAAAGAAAAGCTGTGGTGCCCTCCAGCAAAGAGGCCTCATCCTGGTCCTATTCCAGGAGAACTTCCACCTGCAGTTCCTAGAATGTGGAGTACATCACACACTTCACACAAGCCAGTAGAAAACCAAACTGAATTTTTTCTTTTTGTGCTAATGTGTCTGAGTTCTGGAGAGCTATGGAACCAAAATGTCCTGAACAGGTGATACTTCTCATCTTGAACAGCACCTGTGCAATTGCAGGCTTTAATTTCCCTTGATTCCTGGGAGTTTGCTGTGTGGTTGTACAGTTTTGTCTAAAAGAAAGTTCAAAGATTCTTCTTTAAGCCCAACAACTTGCTGGGTGACAGAACACAGGTGCAGCCATATCCATATTTTTGATTGCTGGTTATTCATGAGGTGCTGCAGGCATATCTGCCTTTGCAGCTGAGTTCCCTGCTGTGTAGTCCTGCTTCTGTCAGTCTCCCAGAAGAAAAACATGCTTTGGCCCACTGATGTTTGCACGTTGCTGTTTTCTTCACAGTTCTCATATTTTCAACATTTATAATTCAGATGTCTTCAGAAAGAAGTGACAATTTCTCTTCTACAAAATAAAGGGCATAATTACTTATCTTAATTATTCGTCCTCGCTTACTTACTTACCAGGTCGTATATTACTCCGAGGCTTTTAGTGCCTTGGGCCAAAAAGGGTCATTACAACACAGAGCCTAATGACCTGACCAAAAAAATATAAGTGAGGGAGAACAAGTCCTTCTCCACTCTGAGCTCTCTGAAGTCATTAATGGATGCCTTGGGAATTCTACAAAGCAACAGCTCGGAAAACAAACAGAATTGTTCAGTGTTGAGTATCGCTCTCGTGACATCAATGCTATTACAAAGATTTACAGCTGGAATAATTCAATCTGGGTTTTTCTCTTCCCCCCATTGACTCACATTTTGGAAGGCAATCAGACCCTGAGAGTTGGGTTTTGCATAATTGAAGCACCAGAACATATTAAGTGGAACGACTAATGGGGACGAAGCTTTTCCTTTCCTTCCAGACTGGGTTATCAATTATGAATTAGTGGCAATCTAAGATCAAAGGGGTTCCATTTTTGCAGCTGAATTTGAGGATTTTGGAACTGAACAGATGAAATACAACTAATGACTCATTTCAGGAAGGCTGAGACAGGAGATAACTGATGGGTGGAGTTAAGTGTTTGCTTTAATATGTTTCTGAACATGGACATACATTCTTAAACGTAAAACTGGATGCTGAGATCAAGTTACTCAAATAAAATGTTGCTGTTTGTCATGTGGGGCATCACAGATGGAAATGTGGTCTGTAGCATTTTTTCTTAATGCTGTATATGACCTAGTTATTGAGACATACTATAGAAATGTGTTAGGTTTACCATGTATTTGTTACACAGAAGGCTGATTTACATTAATACATGTTCCATTACTGCAGAGAAAATACATCTCTCCAGGAAGAACAGTTCAACACATGCTTAGAACAAAAAACATTATGAGGGTTTTAATTTAAAAGTGGCTACAGCCTAATGGAGGGGCATTCAAGAGAGCAGTCTGAGGCAGGACTTAGCTACACGCTCCCCAAAGTAGCAAATGAAGCAGTTTATAACTCAAGATAGTAGATGATGCCACAAAGATCTCAGGAGCCTTAGGGAACAAACAGCAATCTGCTGTGATTTCTGCAAGGAAAGTGCATGAAGGCTGGACAAAGACAGGGGCATCAGGTGCCTTTGGTTTCAAAGCCTTTTCTCCTTTGAAACACTCTGGTTCTAAGTAAGTGACCCAACCCAGGCCAGACCAGGTGAAGAGGGGTTTGTGATCAGGGGCTGAGAGCTGCTCCCCACAGCTGCCCATGGTTTGGGGTAACGGGTTCTGTGGGGGTGGGAGGCTGCTCAAGTGAGGCTGTGATTACTTGCTGGGGCTGGCAGGGAGGACACACCAGCCATGGAGCCTCCCTGCAGCCAGAGAAGAGGAATTTCTTAACCTGAAGGCTTCAAGGCAGCAGGAAGAATCTTCCCAAGGAGTTCTGGCTGCCCTGGCAAAAGTGAGTCACTGGTGTAATAACATTTCTGAATTTCTAAGGGAAAATGGGAGACTGGATCAGAGGAGAGGGCTTGGATGGGCTGCTGGGATCAGCCCTGGGGGCTTGAAGCCTTTGTGATTGCCCAGCATTTCTGTTTGTTTTATCACTATTACTGGCTATCTGCTCTCACTTCAAAAGCACAGCCTAAAAAGTCAATTATTTTGTATGCCTTTATGTGAAGTATTTCTTTTTGGCCTCAAAGTTATAATTTTTAATAGGATGTTAGATAAATTTCATGCTACATATTACTTATTTTGTTTGGATAATGCCTTCTAAATAGGATTTTAGATAAATTTAATTTTAATTGTTTCTTATTTTATTTGGATAATGCCTCATAGTAAGACTTTTGAAATTAATGTGAATCTATTACTAAATTATAATAAAGCAATTATGAAAATAATGAATTTATTATCACAACTGCTGTTGGAATAAGAAGGAAGGAGATTCTAATGACCTGATTCACCTTTGGTGATGTATCAGAGAGAAAATGAGGCTGGGAGTACTAAATGTTATATTCAAACAGATTAATATCTGGGGAGAAACTTCTAGAACTTTGCACTTATCTGAAATGGGAAATGAATATTTACTTTGGAATAAAAAAAATAATTCTAAATGCAGAGGCCAAACGGATAAAACCTGCTTCAGCTTTTGTTCAGCAATCATCTGGTTGGTTTCTTTTTCTTTTGTTTTGAGGACTTTGAACATTCTTTTTTGAGGTTCTCTAGTGAAAAATGCCTTTTCCCCCCCCATTTTGCTTTTCATTTAAGCAAGCTTCGACTTGAGGAAGGTGTGTTCCATTGCTCTCATTTGCACAAGGCATTATTGTTATCTGGCTGTAACACTGAGCACCTGGAGATGAGAATATCTCCCTCTACAAAACAGCAAGGAGCCTGTTTAAATCAGCGGTTTAAATGTTTCTTTTTCTTTCTCTGGGTCAGTGTCTGTATTTGTTCACCTTGTCCATGTTTCTGTAAGGGTTTCTCTACTTCCTGATACTATTTTTATTCAGATATAGGATAATTTATAAATCTTAGTGGGAGACAGTAGAAGGCATGGCCTATGCATGGTGTTTTAAAAATAAGCCTAAAACAATTATTATAGGAAAAACAGCCTTTGTTTAAAACTCTGGGCTAGATTTGATGACGACTCTCTTGTCAGACCACAGTGTAAAATTTCTTTCTCTAGAGGATCTTCCTTTGGCTGTAGAGCTATTGCTTAAGTTACTGCTCTGTCTGGAGAGGGGAACTGACTGGTGCACTGAAAAGGTGGACAGTGATAACTTTTTGTTACTGATTTGTCATCTGATGGTTTAAGTCTGCTCCAGGAATGGGCAACTGCCCTCTCACCTCTGGCGTGCGAGGGGTTCAGCCCTTGGGGTCTTGCTGTGGCTACAGGAGGGTGTGGGGACAGGGAGCCTCCAGCTCAGGAAATCTTGTTTGAGAAGTGGCAGAGATCTCTGGTACCTGCCTGGGTTTTCACAAACCTGCCTGGGCTCACTGCTGGGTGTCGTGGCCTGAGAGGGGAACATCTCACACCGTGCGAAGGGATCTGACTAACGCAGGCAAACGAGTTGTACAGCCCCTTTCAGGCACAACAGGAAAGCTGCTGGTTTCTTAACCCCTGACAGTACATGTAACCCTTAGTGATTCTGTAAAGGATTGTCTTCAGTGGTTTTTGGGCTTTGATCCTAGATGCAGGCTCCCTGCACAGAGGGAGTCCTGTGAACCTCTGTGCTGCTGTTGTTACCCAACCTGGGCTGGAGCTTGAGGGATGCTGTTCTTCATGAGGCCTGATCCAGGGGCTTCTGGAGGTGAAAACATGTCAGAGCAAACCACACGGAAAACTGTTCTGCTCAGAGGGCTGCAGGGTTGGGGGCTGGTCTGGGGAGTTAAACCCCATTTATTATCTCTGCATGGCTCTGCATCCTCTGGGCTCTTCCCTTGTGCTGCCAGACCATGCAGCAAATTTATTCCCTGGAATGTGCCAGCAATGGGAGCAAGAAGCTCCTCTCCCCTCTGTTTGCTGTTTGTTTTATTTGAGGTGTTGTTAACCTTTACTCAGTGCACTTATTTACTTCAGGTTTTAATAGTGTGATAAGGTCACTACAAATTTAGTGGGAGGCGTTTTAAGCACTCGCAGCAATAAATCACAGTGTACATCACCCTTGCGTGGTTTATCCAGAACCAGAGAAATCCAATTTGGTCCATAATATGAAGGCCAAATAAAGCCAGATATCATAGTGAGAAAGCTTTGACGTATGGCTCTGAAAGAACCTGCACACTTCTACTCTATAAATTAACAGCTATTTTGCAGAGCTGACAAGTAGCTGATATTCTTGGAACTGATCCTATTTGTGGCTTTTTCTCCCCCCCCTCTTGCATTCCAGTCTCTTGAACTTTCCCTTTAGAAAATCCAAAGAGAAGAAAAAGCAGGTTTAAAACCTAAAGTAGGTTTTAAAACACTGGTGGTATGGACATTTCTCACAAGTCCAGTGAACTTGCTGGTAGTGCATGAAACCCTAAAACCTCAGGGACTCGTCTCTGCAGGAATATGTTCTTATCCGTTCCTTTATACACTGGATGTTTTTTTTTTTTTTCCTTAGACAAGACAGCCTTTGCAGGTAGGATCAAACCAGCCTGCAGGTCATTGTAAGAGCTGCAAAGTCCTAGTGACCAGAAATGAATAGCAGCAAGCTCTGTTCAAGAGCTGTAGATAAAGCACAAGAGAATGTGTCATGGGCTACTAAACTGCACTGGCCAGGAAACGGGCTTGATAACCTGGCATGTATATCCTGCTTTAATTCCTGTTGGTTTATGGCCCCTGCAGTACCCCAGGAGCCCGGCCAGTCATCTGACCTTACCCCTGCCTTTAGTCCAGCAAAATTGAAAGGGTGTTTGAAAGGGGAGGGAAGAGGGGGAGGAAAGGATTAGTTGCCAGCAGTAGTGTCGGACTTCTGAACTCTCTAAATGACCCAAGAGGAGATTGATTTTGCTGATGGGTAAAGCCTAGCAACCTCCTGGGTTTTAAGCTAACATTAAAAATTAAATGCCAGTTTCCATGTTATTAAAGGTGGAATAAAATTGCTGCATCTTACCACATTCAGAGCAAGAAAAAGATGTAGACTTTGTAGAGCTCAGCAGTGCTGTTACTGCGAAGCGCAAAAGCGGTGTGAGGAGGAAAGATGACTGTCTCCTCGAGTTTCTCCTTCATCTGGGTAGTGAGAGAAATAAAAACACTCTCTCTGAGTGAGAGACAGTACTGTGATATCTGCCAAACTTGCCAGAGAGCAGTGTCTGGCTGGGCTGTGTGAACAGCACACCTGATGGATGCTCAGACGCAGCCTCCATAAAAACAGGCAAGTCAGGTTTTGCCAGGCACTGCTGCCTCTCACTCAGTGTCAAATACTTTCTGCAAGAGCGACTCCCTGAGTGATAGATTAAAAAGTAGCAAGAGCTCATCAAAATCAGGATACATCTTTTTTAGGTAAATAAAACCTTGTCACTATGGAAAAGTGGAGGTACTGGATGAATTTTTGCAGGGCCTGTGGGTGAGGCGATTTCCCTCTCACCACCACGAGGGTGTTTTGGGTACACATAACCATTGCTGGTTCTGCCATTTTAATTTTGAGTCCTTGCCTGATATCTTTTTGAAGACTGCAGCTCCTAGAAATGCCCGATTTGTTTGTTTTCAAAGGCATGAACCTCCTACCATCATCTGCATAGGTGGATCATGAATGTCTGACCTGTCTGCATCAGGCTGGGAGAAAAGCCAAACCTTTTTTTTTGTCATAGAACCCTGGGACTTTTGTCAGAGTACATGTATTTTTGGAGCAGTGGGGCTGAGAATAGCTGATGCTGTGTAACCTGATGTAGATCCCTATGACAGGACATGAAAGTAGTTGGTTCCTGCTGTGAAATTTGGGGAATGGGGGACAGAGGCTTGAATAAACTGGACGTGCCCTTGCTGCAACCTACCATAGGTGCAAACTATAGCTGTCACTGGCACAGAATAGATGGGAGCAACACAGTCACTGGGAAAAGGGGTACTTGTCTTTAAACAGGGTCCACTTGAAGCACTGGGTACCAGACACAGTCACTGCCATGCACTGAAAGCTGCAGCTCCAGAGCATTTTACATGTCAAATAGTGTCTCTTGGTCTTTAATGCCTAACTATTACGATTATCCTCTTTTAATTTTTTGCTGACTAACTACATCCATAACTTCTTTGCTCTAGTAAAAATCTGCTTAATGCACAGCCATGTTGTAAAGTCGAGCTGTAGTTCCAACATGCCTAATCACAGAGGAAGCATTTGTTTAAAAAAGATCCCCTTCTTTAGGAAATTTGCTTTGATTTGCAAAATAGAAAATGTATTCATTTAACTGAGCCATTCCTTTGACAGGTCATTATTTCACCCTTTTGGTGTAGTAAAAGTTTATTTTTTAATAGGTTTATTGCTCTTTGATTATTTGTTTCCATAGGCCTCACTACAGTGCTGCAGCTCTGATCTGGAGTACAGAGAACTAATTCTTTTTATGGTAGTCTATTCCTTTCACAAGTCGTCATTTTAAGTGCAGCTCAACTGTATTACAAATAGCAGTATGTGGTCCTAGAGGGAGTACCAAGCCTCTAATTTAATATTGTACTAGAGGCCTTACAACGTCAGCGCTGCTGAATCGAGCTTTTCTCTTTCGAGCCCTCCTCTGTCCCAAGGGGAGTCACGAGGTACCAGGCTGGCTCTTGTCAGTGTGTGTGGATGCTGCTGGATGTATGTATTCATCCTTCTGGTTTTGGATTTTTCAGGTCCTGAGCCTCACTAACAGAAATGAGTGTCCAGAGTGAACACTTATTTCAAGAATCTGAGGGAGGGGGATTGGACTAGTTGACCTTTAAAGGTCCCTTCTGGCCCAAACTATTCTATGACTCTGTAATATAGAGGAAAGAACTGTGTGTAAAAATCATCTGTTACTGCCAGGGTTTATGTGGTGAGATTCTCTGCTGTGAAGGCACCAAAACCCATGGAGATATCCTTAACTCCCTCTGTTGGTGTGATGCAGTTCCTGGCAGATCACAGCAGGCTGCATTCAGTGCCTCAGGAGAGGACACCTGAGTTTCCAAGGCCAGACTTAGGCATGGTTCTGTGTGTACTATTTGCTTTGTGTCTACTCCCCCATTCAGTGCTTTGGGAGAGTTTGAAGGATAAAACCTTAAAACTCTTGGTTTGCCACCAATAGATATTTAAATGGAAATGATAGTTTTATCAAAAATGATAGAAAATGACCCACACTGAGGAGTGGGGTTAAGACCACTCAACATCTCACATTACCACCAAAATTCACCATTCCTTCATCTATAGTATGACTCAAAGTTCTGGAAAACTCTTTCTTACCTCTTCATCTTTTGCAGAACTATTCTACCTTTACTTCCTTACTTCCTCTTCCTCCTCATCTAGCTGATTTTTCTCTGGGGAGGTTCCCTTCTCGTTGCTGACAGACAATGGCCTAGATCTTGTGCATCATTTTTGGAGAAAGCAGCTGAGCTGGAGCTCCTTATTCTCTGTGTGCTGTTTAAAGCTGGGCATGCTTCAGCAGAACTCAACCACTTTGCCCTTGAGAGTAAATCTCAAATTCCAAGATGCATCTTTACCGTTGTGTTTCATGCTCTGTGGACTGAAGTGCCTGTCAGGATTTCCTGTGAGCTGTGGGGATGAGCTGATACTCTCCATCTCCCTTCAGCATGCTGACAGGGCACTTACCATTACATGCTGACTGGTTCAATTTCAGTTTGCTTGTGTCATATTGGTATCTCAATCCCTGTGAGATCAGAGACCCCATTTACTTCGCAGGACTGGATTCTGTCTGCACTTGCGGTGAGCAGTGGTTGGACCTGCAGGAAAAAGTGATCTGGGTCACCAAGATCACTTGGAGAAGGGCAAGAAACAAGAATATTTTCCCTTTTCCGTAGGGAATTAAAGGCAGAGAGATAAGAGGAGCAGCCTTCCCTATGGAGCTTGCTAGAAGCCCTAGCAATGACTTTGAGGCTACTCTAGATGTGGCAGCATGGGAAGCATGTGGGATGCTCCTGGATGGAGGTCTGTGACTTCCCTTGGCTGTGGGAGAGTGGAAAATGGAATTTAACTGTCTGAACAGTACAGGCTTACTTTTGAAACAACTGTTTATTATCACTTACCCTGGTGCTGTTTCTCCATTTTCAGCACTCGCATTCCCAGACTTTTGACCTGGGATATGAACAACAGCCTGTTCCTGCATATGGGGCTGGCAGTCCAGTGGGAGCACATGGAACTGGAGATGATGCCCTGTGAAAGAGGGAGAGGGCACAATTTCAGGATGTTGTTATAAATATGCTTCTAATTGTTACCTTGCTTTGAAAGGCTTTGTGAAAGTGTGGACATATGGACTCCCCCAGCATTCAGTTGTTTTCGAGAGGCATATTGTGAGTGGGTGAATGGCTGATAGAATAGAAATAAGGCACACAGAATTTTCCCAAATGAATAGCTTCTGATTCTCCCATTAACAGGAGGTCCCCCTCTCAAGGTGACTTTATTAATTGGGCCCTTTATCATCTCTTGCATCACAGAGGAAAGTGAAAAGATATCAGCAACTGTGTGGCCCTGCGGACAGCCACCGTCTGCAAAATCAAGCACTTTCCATCAAAAATTAATTAAATTAGCCCAGATTCCATAAGTAACACAACCAGATCTCCCTGGTACCTCACAAGAGAAACACATTTTAACTCAAGTGCACCCAGAGACTGTATTTGGAAATTAAGCAATTATTAGTTTAATTCAGTCATCAAACTAATTTTACAGGAGCAGAAAATGCCAGTCACTGGAGCAGGTGGCAGCAGAGTGTGGCACAGCCTGCTCTGGCTCCAAAAGGATTGTGCAGTGAGAGGACAGACAGACCAACCGAGCTGTCTGACCACTGTTGGCATCCAGACCACCCTGAGCCAGAAGCAGCCCGTTAGTCTGTTCTCTCCTTGCTTTTCTAGCTGGAGTTTTTATTTCATGAAGTAGCATTAGAGACACATAACCGAAGGGCACCTTCCTTGGCTGACACAGGTGCTGAATCCCATGAGCTCGAGAGGGCACGGAGAGGTTAAGACCAGGAACTGGCCAAGGCTCCTGGACAACAACTTGCACATCAGCCACTGAAGAGTAGTAGTCATGACACCTAAATTAGAGTCTGGTAGGACTGTAGCCAAACTATGTACTGAGCATCACCATGAAGTGCATTAAGTGGCCTGTCACATGCAGTTTGCTTTTTGCTCATCCTCTGTCCTGGAGGCGATTGTGTGCACAAGGAGTTATTTGCAGTGGTAGGAATTTTTCAAATAACCCTACACCCTTCTGCCTTTTAAAGCAAGCAAGCTGAGATGTGGAGAGGGTTACAGCAGAGAGGGTAGTGATGGTCCTTTAATCAGACAATCCTTGAAAATTCTTTGATAGATACAGAAAAACATGTATGCAAAACTTTTCCTTTTCCTTTTTTTTTTTTTACCAGCTTGTTCTGCATCTGAGTCTCTTATAGAAATCAGAATTAGGTTTAAATATTTCCATTTCAGTATCCCTATCAGCTGCATGACTCCTGAGAGGATGCCTTTTCTAGGCTTTCTGGGAGTGCTTGTGTTTCCTTGCACCAGTGGATGTGCTTGTTCCATCTATACTCAGCTTGTCCTAAACTTGATTGATTTCTTGAGTTCCTTTACCTGCTGATGGGCTGTCTTTATTTGATGCATAAATTTTTCTCAGTTTTTTTCCAAAAGGTATTTTTTTTTCTGCCTAGCACTTGCAGCTGTATTTTAGCATTGGTGTTAGTTTCAAGTACTAGTAATATTCTGTTTTGATCTGTCCAGTGTTGATTTTTTTATTTCAACCCACCCAAATTGCTACTTCGACTGATCTTCACTCTCCTCCTATTTATGCCTCTATGCAGGTTTCTCTGTATGGTATGGTGGTGGGTTAACTGCTTGAAATGTGACATTTGACAGTTGAGGGATTTCTTTTTACTGGTACACATGGATACTTTAGGCAAAGTGACTTGAGATCTTGGCTTGACAGATGAAAATAAACTTCTCATTTTGAATATTTTTAATGGTTAGAGAAACCCAGCACTATAGGCTTTCCTTTACTGTTTCATGCACTAAAAAAATTCTTAGATCCAGGCATGTAGTCAGAGTTGTGATACCATGATGTTAGTTTGTTTGAAACTTTAACTTGGGTAACCTTTCTGGTATTTGCAGACTTGAAGTGAAATAAGACAGGAGGGAACATTTGGAGGCCAATACTCAGTGGTCTGTATGTGGAGTTTAGCCACCCACATGGTTGCTATTAATTATAATGATGGTTGTGAATCTACATTCTCATGCATCAGGTTGCACAATTACCCCTTTGGTGCTATTAGAGTATCTCTTGAGGCTGCCTCTTCACTTTTTGCCATCAGCCAGAGCACATGCCTCTCCTCCAGGGCATCCCTGTGTGATCCACTTCACCACTCTCCTGTAACAGGTCTCATTATTTGCTGTATTTCATCAGTTTTTACCTTAAGGAGAGGATCTAAATAGTCCTGCCAAGGCCCAATAATAAAAACTGGAAGGGACAGTACCAAGTGACAATAAAACAGTTTCTTCTCTGGCATCCAATACACAGAGCAGGGCCCTGTCAAGTTCACTCTCATCCTTCTCATGTGTCCTAAGTGACCACTGCTGTACCTGCAGGAACAGTTTCTACTGACGGTTTAGTTACCCACCTACAATTTTGTCTCTTCAGCAGCAGGAACTGTCAGTCTCTCTGCCCAGGGGGTTAATCTGTGCATCTGAGATGAAGAGTGGTGTGCCCATCATTTGACCTGTGCATGGCAGGAGCTGCCTGGGTGTATCTCTAGTGAAAGATGGCCCATGGCTGAGGGGTTGGACTAGGTGATCTTTAAAGGTCCCTTCCAACCCACACTATCCCATGATCTCCAGCCTGTCCAAAATTCCTGCTCTTGTAGCAGTCAGTGGCTTTGTTGTGAAGTGGTCCATTGCTGCTGGGGAGTTCCTGAATGGTCCAGGGCAGTGATGACTGACTGCACACAAACAGTTCTGTCCCTGTTGCTGCTTGAATTTACTGCTTAAATCCCAATTCTTGCTTAAATATCAGGTTGGGTTCTGGTTTTCATAGTTTGGCTCTAGATGTGATGAGAGAGACACAGGAAACTTCAGCAGTGGGAAGGGACTTGACCTGGATATTCCCAAAGCAGTTTCCTGCTGACTGTGCTCTGCTTCACAGCACTGGGGCTCAACCATCCTTAGTGCAACCTGCTAATCCCGTTGGTGACACTCCATGGAGGGATCTGACCCCAGCTGCAGTTTCCTTGCCCACTTAAGCGTGTTTACTTAGCTTTGCCAAAAAGGTGGTGAGTGAAAATTGCTTTTATTACCAGAAAAAGAAGTTTGCAATAAAACCTGTCTCCTTGGGTGCACTAATTCTATTTTACAAAGAAAGAACATATTGTTTTAATTAATCATATGAAAGCAAAATTAGCATGATTATGTGAAAGGTGCTGTAAATCATTCTGATCCACATCATTGAACAAAGAGCACTTAGTTATTCCAGAGTTGTTAAAGATTTTATCTACCCAAGTGAAAATTCAATTAGCACAAACCAGTCTCATATAAAACTAAGGATTCTGACTGCAGGAAAAACTTTGTGTGTGAATACTACCTTGTGCCAGTTTGATAAATTACTGTAATTAACTGTATCCCACGCAAGCTAAACAAAATTTACAGAAATGTTGTTGTACGAAAGGAACCTCTTTTCTCTCATTCTTCGGTAGAAATCTGAATACTGTCCATAATATTGTTTTGAGGATCCTGTTCCACATCAAGGTAAAAAAAAAATGCTGCCAATAAATGCAGAGAGCTCTGAAACTCATTGTTTTATGGGGGTTTTCCCCCTCTCCTGCTGCATTAGAAAAAGGCACTGCACTTAACAGGTTTCAACTTGAATTCAATTAGTTAACCCAAGATGTTTCAATTAAGCAACTTGAATTCAATTAGTTAACCTAAGACATTAGTAGCGATAGACAAACTAAGAAAGAAATGAGATTGCTGAGAAAAAGAGCTGTATTCCTGTTCCTGGTCTAGCAGGGAGACTCACAGAGGTGTTAAAGGGACAGGAACGGTGGACATGGCAAGTTATGCCAGAATACATCGCCCTAGAGGAAAAATAACCATACAAATAAACACGTTTGCTCTTGGACATGTCTTTTTCCTCACCTGTTAATTGTATTTGACAGGGTTTGACTGATTCTCTTCCTGTAAAGGAAAACTGCTGTCAGTGTCTGCAGGGTCAGGCTCTTTGCTGGTTCGTGCATGCAGTGACATATTGATACAGGTCTCTGGTCTGAGGTTTCTGTGTTGCTGTCATCCTGTGCTGCTCTTTGTCTTGCAAAACACCTTATTAAGCAACTGTTCTAGTGGGAGCAGTCAGGTAGAGTGGAAGTGGCAGTTTTGTTTCGGTATTCCAGGAGGGTTTTATGACTTCTGTGTAGGTGGTGTTAGGCAGAATATGCTGTGTCCCTTAGCCAGGCATAACTGTGTTTGGGGAAGATTAACATTATTATCCCTAAATAGTTGTGGCATTAGTCTTCTGTGGACTGGACCGTGTGTATTGAAGAAGGCAGCCCTTCAGGGCTATTGAATGTAGTTGCTACCTATTCTTGTTGGAAATGTTCAAGGTATGACCAGATGGTGCCTGGTGTCCATCCTTCATCTCATCTAGGGCAGTCTTTCCCACAGAGAAATAGGAAAAACCATGATAAAATTGTACAGTCTGAAGGGAAAAAATGGGAGAATGAAACCTCCTCTTTCTTTGGATGCTTGGGTGTAAAATGTGTCCTGTCCTTTGTTTCAGTTGTTTGCTTTGGTTGGATTTTCTTGGTAGTTTGAACCTCCTTTCAAACATATTGTCCCAGTTTGGATCTAAAAATGGCTCTGTTTGCCAGAAGTGGCACATATTGAGTGTCTTGGCCCATGCAGCAGTACCACAACAGACCATCTGATTTACAGGGTCTCTCTTACTTTTAAGACTGAAAACAAAACACCTGAATATAAGTAAGCCTTGAACAGTAAAACTGGGCTGGTGCATGCCCATGACTCCTCACCCTTCAACTAAACCTTGTGATAGATCTTGGCACGTTTTGATAATCAAAAGAGTGTCTGGATAAGATCCCTTTGTGCCATACCCCTTGCACTGATCATCCCTGTTTGATTCAGAGGGGGGGGGAAACCCCTTCTGAACTGCAGAATTGCTGGCACTGCTTCCTGTAGCACCCAAAAGTGTCTTGGACACCTCCCAAACATGTATTGGCCTGGTTTGATTCTACTTCTATTAGAGCTCAAGCACTGGAAGTCCTGTGGTCAGGTCCTCAGCTGGAATAAATGAGGATTGCTGTGATTGCAGTCAAAGATCTCTGTCAGGCAGCATCAGCTGAGGGGCTGGCTTCTGGTTTTTAAGGGAACATGTGGGCAAATGAAACTGGTAGCAAAGAGAATACAAATGGCTGTAAACTGAGGCAAGGCAAGTGAAAGTCTGGCAGGGGGGAGTGAGGGGGAGAGGATGAGAGCAAACACTTCAAGCAGCTGTCATAGAATCATAGAATCGTTTAGGTTGGAAAAGACCTTTATGATCATCGAGCCCAGCCTTACTGTCCCTGCGGTTTAGATTATTTAAGTGAAAACATTTACCTGCAGCACAAGTGAAAGATCTGTGTGGCTAAAGTTACATTTGAACTTGTTCCCTTGGAGGTGAACGGGCAGACAATTCCTTTTTCTACTTAAAAAAACAAAAAAAAAGCAAAAATAACCCCCCAAAAATGAGCACCCCCCACCGGTGGTGAGGGCGTCATTGGGCTGTGACTGCTACACCCCCTGTACAACCCCCAGTCCTGCAGCAGCTCTGCCTTTCTTTCCAGAGCAAATTGCTCTTTCTCAGCAGCTCACCTTCCCTGCCAGTTTAATTTCAATACAGTTGGATTTCAGGCTTCCTCCTCTTAATCCCCACTTATTTCTTTAAACAGAAATGGTCAACCATTTTGGGGCGAGGTGGATTAGTGGAAGTGTAGTATGTACTGGCAGAGAGTGATCTCTCAGTGTGGGAAAACCCTCAGCGTGTTTCCTCCAGTGCCAGATTATCTCTGCTGGTCCCCGCTGAGTGAAGAAATGGGTCATTGCTAATGTTGTTTAATTTTGCTTTTCTGAGATGTGCTCTGGCTGCCTTAGCTCTATGTAGCTCAGCTCTATCAGTTTGCCATCCCTAAGCCTCTGTGCCTTTCAACGGCAGGATGACAGTGGTAACGCTTTCACAGAGCTAAAGTGGGTCAGTTGTGGGGTTTTCTTGCCGTCCCCAAATTTTGCACTGATTTAAAGTCAATCACGTACTGAGTAGTTTATTCATCCTTCCCTCTCTTGCCCCCTTACGCTTTCTTGGTCTGTTTGCTGACCAAACGGTAACTCTTACAATTTTATGGCTGTCAGGTTGTGGAGTTTATTTGGCCAGTCACTTTTTGTTTTGCAAAAATTAATTAGATAAGGATAAATTTAAGCAACTGTGGAAATCAACAATGAAACATTATGTTCTCATTAGCCTGAATAATACAGTTGCTGTGCTGTAATCAGCAGAATCTCCACAGTCAACAAGACAGATGTGAGTGAGAGGAGAGTAAGTTTTGCAGTGACCTCTTGCTGAGAGGTGGTGGGACGGTCGTCTGCAATCAATATGCCTTCTTGGGAAAGGGCATCCTTCTTGGTCTGAGCCACGGAACGTGACCAGGAGGCTGTTCCTGGCTCTCAGGAGCAGAGTCAGCACTTCTGGTGCATTCCCAAGGCACTTGGCCGTCCTCCCCTTCCCATTGCTGAAGGGTTTCCTTCTCCACCCTGTCACTGTAGACTTCCTGCTGGGAGAGGCAAAAATTATTTCTTCTTTTAGAGATAGAGAAGAATAGAGGGGAAAGGAAAAAGAAGAGGTAACAGAGAAAATCAAGCTAGACAGAAGTTTATGTAGCAAGAGGGACGGAGTCTGTCCTTGTGTTCGGGTTGGTGTGTTCAAGCATGTGTGATTTTGAGCACTTTGAGATGCTTTTTATCATCACAAGTGCTACCATGATAAAAATAAAAAAGCTTTCTGCTGGGATAATGAAGAGCTAAATTTTATATTAGAGTAAGGCAGGATTTAAATGTTGTGCTATGTTTAATAGCCTGAAAAATAGATTTTGGGGACCCCCCTTTTACCCATTTAAAGTTCATAGCTCCATGTGCAAATGACTGTTGTGAAGGCTAAATAGAAATCTGCTGTGGGGTAGGATGGAACTCTGCTTTTGCAGAGAGGATGAGCTGTCATGAGTGGTGAGCTGCAACCTAGGAACAGAAAGGTGATTGAATTCCTGGGAGACAAACAGCTGAAGCTGCACTGACACATGGCTGGGGGCATGGATCTGGGGGTGGATGAGTCCCTTCTATAAATAATTGCCGAGGAATACAGCACACAGAATGCACAGGACAGGAAACAATGCCAAGGACAAAAATGTACGACTAGGGAATACTCTGAGAGAGTGGAATGAATCATAGAGTGAAAAAACAAACCAGAACAGAGGAAGGTTCTGGGGTTATAGCAAATAATGATGCACCTCTGCTGTAAAGAGCCTCAAATAAAAGGCACTTGGTGAAAGTGCTTTATAAGCTGTACACGGGATTGAATTCCCACCGAGGCCAATGGAATTGCTCCCATTTATTTTTTTTAATGAGTTGATTTGGGCATCAATGGCCATGTTTTGATCCCCTGTGCTTTGTGGATGTTTTCTTACTCTGCTGGGCAATATATCAGTTCATTTCAGCTGGACCGTTTGAGCACCAAGTCTGTGTTAATTGTGAGTTAGGATATCCCTGTTGTTGTTCAGGGTTGTGAGCTGTCACGGGATCAAGAACCTCTTTGCGAACCAGACCTTTAAAAAGGATTTCTGTTCCCAACACAGATAATGTTCCAGTGCAGCGCTTGTAGGGCTGTAACCGGGGCAGTAGTACTTTAAGGAAAGATGAAGAGCTGGAAAGCAGAACCTATCTGCAATTGTGAGGAGCACACAAAACATTTTCTTTTTAGCTGAGAAATCAAGACTGGTGGTGGGAACTTGTCAAATCAAGGTTCTCTAACCTTTTCTTCAAACCAACATAAGAAATTCACCTGGATTAAATGTGTGACCTAAATAACATAATTCTTTTATCTGCTAATGATACCAAGCAATTAGCCTGTCAAATATTTGTAGCTGACTAAAAAATATTTATATTTTTTAGACTTAAAATGTAAAAGACAATTTTACCTTTATATCTTTTGAAACTGTCAGACATTCAGCTGACAGCAGTAGCAATCTGAGGTAGCAGAATGTCCTTACTGGAGGCCATCCAGGGGTCAGATTTGGATCCCCATCTCCAAAGCATTGCTGGATCTTTAACTCCTGCATTATTCCCTCCCAGACCTTCTGGTCAGAGTAGTCCCAGGACACTGACACTGCTTTGTATTTTATTTCTCTCCCTCTAAATTACTGACCCCAAATATCTCTGTTTATTTTAAAGTTTGCTGTGACCATGTACCACATAACTGCACATCTGAGTGTAAATTGGGAAAAGTTGCCTGGGGCTTGAGTTTTATTGTCAAGAAATCATCAAGAGAATCTGGGAGCTGCAGCATGGTGAGGAGCCCCTGTCGACCAAAGGGGTAGGATGCTATAAGTGCAGTGAATCAGGAGGGTGGAGAAAAAAGAACTAATTAATGCTTATTGAATAAAACTATTCTGCTCTTTATCTGTGTGAATTAGATTTAGAAGAGGCTCGAGCAAGCTGATTCAGTGACATGGATTTTGGTGTAGCACTGAGGCCGGTATTGTTTGCAGAAGCAGACACCAAGGTCACATCTTTGAACTACACAAGTTTTTGATGGGAATAAAAATGAAAGACGTTAGTGGTGTCTTTGAACTGGTATCAAAAACAAGAATTGGAGGTCACAAAGTGACAGAGAAGGAATGGATGCACCTGAAATATTTGTGTCAAAAATGTCTTCAGCTGGGCAGAGTTTGGCACTGCACAAGAAATTAGCTGCATAAAAATACCCTGCAAGAAAATGCTTGAAGGGAGCAGCATGGGCTTGTATTGGGAAAAGAGTACTGCAGTGTGTAAATCAAATAGTTTGGAGTGTTGGCTGGGCTGGTGCTTCAAAGGCAGCAGCCAGATACCAAAACAGAACTCACCTGAGCTTAAGGAAAAAGTTTGAATTGACTGTGCATCTGCTTTTGGTTTATTCCCATTTACTGACCTTTCCTGGCTGCTTCCTCACCCTCTCCTGTGATGTCTTACTCCTGTCTGTGATTCTGTCAGCCTTATCCATCCATCGAGGAGGAGTGTTAGAAAGGGTTGTCACTCTCGATGATTGACAAAAGGAAGGGCATTTGTCCTTTTGTCTATCAGTGTGATAAGCAAATCCAGTGCCAGTCATTTGCATGCAGAGAGGACGGTTTCATTAAGAATTTCATTAAGATGGTAATGTTTAATGTTTCCTGGAAAAAATGAGTTTTTAGGTTGTTCAATTATATAATTAAAGTCAGAGAATTAGGGAAGATTGCAAGCTGCTTGCATAATGTGGGCAAGTTTAATGGTAAAACTTGTAAATAAGTTCAAAGGAAATGAGCTTTCTTTATGTTACTTGCCTTGAATGGAGTTTGTCTCCTGCAAGGGTGAGGGATATGGAGAAGGGCAGATGGGGAGTTAACAGGCTTTGACAGAGGAATGTATTAGCAGACAGATCTCATTTCTCTCTGAGTTTGAGCAACAGGAGATGGGTGACCTGGTAAAAGGCAGAAAGTGCTGCCAGCCAGCCAGGCTGGGCCAGTCTGCTGTGTGAGCTGTGCCGAAACCATGCCAAGGCTGGGACTTGAGAGCACTCCTTCCACTTTATTTAGCACAACAGTAGGTTATAGTGGCTTTGGCCTGGTGTTTTGCAGAGTTGCATTAGTTTTTTCCCTGTGCTGTGTCCATTCCCACCATGACAGGGGTGGAGGTCCTGCACAGGTGGGGGTGCTGCACAGGGGTCAAGGTATGCAGGATGTGTGCACATGAGTGTGGATGTATATATGGACATGTTTACTCCATACACAACACATGTATCTGAGAAGAACACATTCAAACACAGTGTTAATTCCTGAAGTTAACAGAATATACCCTGCTTTGATATAGGTTTCCTTCAGATCTAAATTTAAGGCAATGGGAATGGTTTAAGAGGGATCCTTTCCTCTATAGGGGACAAACTCTTCAAGATAACTTTACCCCATCAACACAGTTTCCACTGCAGCAGGCTGAAGTCCTTCTGTCTCTCTAGTTTGCCCAAATCCTACCTGCTATAAAAGTCTCTCCCAGTCACACCTTGGGTTTCCCAGAGCACTAGAGGAGCTGAACCTGAAGTTCTTTAGTGTCCAAATGGCTCATGAGACTCTCTGACTCCTCTCCTGCACCAAAACTAGTTATTGTTCAAGTGGGGAACTGTCAGGAAGCTGCTGTGCTCCTTTCTGCTGAGGGTTACCTGCTCCACATAGTTATTTCAGAAGATCTCCAAATCTTTTCATAGCATCCTTTAAATGTCAGTCCTGAAAAGTGACATAAAGGAAATTTACTAGGGAGAATTCCCAACAGAAACTCAGGCAGTAAAACACCTTAAAAAGAAAATGGTGACCTGACAGAGCTGCAACAATGTCATGTATTATGTGCTTCTCCTTTTAGTGCTTTATATAGCTTATTTTAAGGAAATTACCATTTTGGATGCACCATTATTCTTTATAAGGAAGATCTATCTTTGAATGATTTGAGAATGACAGCTGTTTCCTCTGTACTTATTTTCCTGGTTTTCAGTGTTCCAGTTTGTTTCACTTCAGGCTTTTATTTTGTTTTGTTAATTTGATGTTAATTTGTGACTTTTGAATGCTGTCCAGCATATTAATATTTCATATGGAAAATCATTTATATGAATTAATTTATTCAATACTCTTTTCCTCATTCAACTTGTGAAATATTCACAAAAATTTCCTTTAATTTCTTAAATCCCATCATTTCCCCCCCCCCAATATATATTTCACAACCACCCCTTGTGTTGTGAGATAGTTTAGAGTATTTCTTTTGGAGCATATGATGATGCTACATTTTTGGACACAAGATCAGTCTGTGTATTGTCCAGTGCTAATAGTCTGGTCTTGGTGGCAGAGTCCCTTTAGCCCCTGAGTGAGCTTTTGCCTCAATATCTATCCCCTGTTCTTGCAGATGAACAGTTTTGATTTTTTTTTTTTTCTTCTCCCCAACCTCTGTGCATTTAGCAAATCTTTTCAGCACATTTACAAGAATGATACATAGGTCTTTTATTATTATTTATCTGTAATGTTTTATGAATCAGTGAATCACATATTTGCCTTCTGCCTGATAAATACTTGACTGCAGGGAGAAATATACCCCGTTGGTCATTAGTAGTCAAAGAATGGTACGTCCTATGAGAATACTACTGGGTCAATAAAATTGTGTCTAGGCATTATGCTGGACAGAAGGGGATTACTGGGATATTGAATGGGAGGTGAGTGATTATTGATTGGAGTATTTGTGTTTTGAAATAGCTTTGAATAAAAACACACCATACATATTGTCACTTGCCAAACTTTTGGGTTGTCTCTGATAATAGAAATAGTCCTTTTGTGTTGCCCATTAATAGTGATGTTATTCACCTGTTCAGTTGTGGAGCCTGCCCACAGCATTTCAGGCTTGATTTGTGGCTCTGAGTTCTTGCCAATGAAACTGTGTGAATACCGGGATTCACAAGGTCCAAAAGGCACCCCATGGATTTGCCCATGACCTGTGGGTCCAACCAGGGCCAGTCCTTGCCCCACAGCTCAGTCTGGCAGTAACACAGTGGTCTGGAGCAGCTCCCTGCTTTAGCACCACTCTTCATTTAACATTTCTGTATTTACAGTTATCATAGCATTGAGAAGAGCGGGAATGTATTTTGCTTCCCAAATTCCCTGGAGGGATTGGATTTCTTCCTGCAAAGTAGTTAAGAATGCTGCATAGATGGGGAAGATTGATGAGCAGTAAGTAAAATATTTAAAGACGTGTGTAAGACAAGCTTTGCATGGTATCCATTTATCATCTTGAGTAGATTTCATCTCCAAGCTGAGTTCAGACTTTTAAAGGAGAAAACAAGAGCCTTTGCTCTTGGAACTGCAGCTTTAGAGAACTTGAAGGAGCAGCAGGCACTGCAAAATTAGTCTATCTCTGGATCTTTATTGAAGTGTTGGTCGTTCCACATTTATTGCTGCAAAGGCTTGGTTGGTGCTGATGGCAAGAGGGACGCAATCAGACATTTCAACAGTGTAATTACTCTGGTGTGGAGGCAACAAAGTTGTTCCAAGGTCATGTTGTCACATCAGAGCAGGCTGTTTCCTGCATCTCATTTTTATGCCCACACACAAAGAGACACTTTTCTGGCTGATATTTATAGAGAAGTCCTACAGTCATTTTAATTATGCACAACATACTGATGCCTGCTTCACTGATCATAATTGCAGCTCTGACCTGTTTTATTTTGTGATTTAGATGTTTTCTCTTAAGCATTGCTCTGGGATATGATTTACAGTGGCAGGTACTGGAAGTGAGGAGACAGCCACTGATAACACACCTTCAGCTGGCAGAGGCTCAGAGCTGTGGACTGTCACTGAAGGGCTCCTACGTGTTCTTGAGCAAGTGTTGCCATGTTTCAAACAGCTCAGAGGGGAGAGATCTGCCCCTTCCTGCTGATATGACCTGTCTTGTCCATCCCCTCTAACTTTGTTTCGCTTCCTAGTGCTTCCCAGCCTGAAAAGTTCACACTCTGTCTACTGCTTCTGAAAGGGATTTTGTTTTTTTCTGATCTGAATGATCAGTCATGCAAAGGCAAGTCCAGGAGCAATGTCAGTGCTATTCCATAGGCAGCCTTCTGCATGGTGGTGTCCAAGAAAAGCAGCCCAGCACTGTTACAGTGTCCCTTCCTTTTGTCACATTAAAGTTTCACTAAGCAGAGAAATCCATTTCTTGTAAAACAAGAAAATGTAGGAACGTGGCATCTCACGAGCAGCAGCGCTGCCAGCCTGGATATCAGAGCAAAAGCACCCCCAGGGAGTGTCTGGGGAGACTTAATTTTTTAAATCCCTTGTCATGTTGTTATGCCACTGGTTTGTTTACCAGCAAAGGTGTCAGAAGACAAGTTCCATGGGGCCTCTGCAGCGCTTGTCAACAAAACATTTGTCACCTAATGCTTTTAAGTGGTTATCCAGAGCAGGAAAGGTCTGAGTATTTGGGAGAGAAGACCCATTTCTATCTTTTGGAAGTCTTTCTCAGATGGAAGCTTTGCTAGCAGGGATTTCTGCTGGTGGAAGAAAGGATATAACAAGCTCTTTGGAGAGTACTTCTTCTGTGGAGTGCTGGTTGCAGAGCCCTGTTTTGATCACTTTAGCCCCATTAATAAGTCAGGGCTTGCATCTTTCCATCTGTGTTCAAATCCACCATAACTGGCACATCAAGACACGGCCCATCTGCACACAGACCCTGTGGTGGTTCTCATGAGCTGAGTTTGGAATCAGGAACACTAAAATTGAGTAATCCCATGCCCTGGGGCTTTAAATAATGCCTTTCTAGCTGCAGCAAAGGCTCAGGGTATTCCACAGGGTGATGGGATCCTGATTGCTAAGTCAATGAAGTACATCAGGCTCCCCCTTGTCAACTGGCAGGTACAGAGTAAGGGTTGGTCCCTGTGTCTGCTGTAGGAACTGGGAGCAGTTCAGTTTTTGCTATGCCCTTTTAAAAACCATTTTAACATCTTCTCTGAATTCTTCAGTTCAGCAAAAAACAACTGCTGGTGGTGACAGGATAAACTGGAGAGCCACTTCCACAAATGCCAAATAGAAATCTAATCAAGAAGTAGTGATCAGGAAGGTGGTTTGCTGCTAGCTTTACTTCTCCCCTGGAGTCTGTATTCCCCTCCAGGGATGGAGTCTGCTTTTTTTTGGTGTGGCTTTCTCTGGTATTTTAAAGAAACATGACATGGCATAACTCCTGTAGGAGAATATTGTATGTTCCATAATGTAACACTTTAATCACTGTGGAAGTGTTCAGCACGGGGCACCTAATGGCCCATTGGAATGGGCTATGGCTTTTCTCACCTCCAGGTTAATGGTTTGTAGTGCAGTTAGCTGCTCTGAAATGGGTTTAATGCCACTTGCTTAATCTAGTTTGGAGAAGAAGCCGTAGTAAGAGAGGAAATGTTGAGCTGTGTTTCAGCTGGGTTGTTGTTTTGTTGGATTTTTGTATTTTTATTTTCCTGAGGGTAAAATAAATGCAGGAAATGCTAGCCTTATTGTGCAGCATTCCCAGGCCATATCTGCTATTTTTTTTTTTTTTTTAGTAGAAACTGCAACAAACATTCCTCTTTTCTCCATGTAACTCAGAGATGCATCTTTGTCCCAGGTTTGCTGCCCTGGTGTGAGAGAGCTGGGGACAGCTATTGACTCCATGCTGATCTGAGGTGTGAAATAAATTTTATTTTAGCTACTGAGTTGCAGTGATTGTTCCTTATTGTGTGAGAATAAACAGCATGGGAATCTCTGTGTCCATTCACCTTCTCCAGTTGCATCACATCATCTGACAAGCTTTGTGGATCAGAAGCTGTGATTCTGTACAGTGTGGTTTTGTGGGTTTTTTTTGCTTGTTTGCTTGGGTTTTTGTTTTGTTTTTATTTGTTTTCATTTAAAAAAAAGAAAAAAGCTCAGCCCACTGACGTACTGAATACTGACAATTTGACTTAGAAGGATGACTTCAATCATGGTGCTGCTCTTCAAGACAGTGTGTCCTCAGTAAGAATGAAAATACCCATAGTCCAAAGCAAACAAGTAGCAAACTTGGATGGGTGTTTCCTGTGCCTCTCTTGGAGCTGCACCCTGCAGCAAAGACCTCCTGCATTTGTTTGATCCAAGCTGGAGGGTGGTTTGCAGGCCTGGCTGCTCCTCCACCTGGTTCTTTCCGAGGAGATGGTTGGTCAGTCTTTGTGGTGGCTGGGCCCTCTCCTACATCACGAACACCACAGACCTGTGCTATACAAAGCAGTGCTCTCCTGCCACAGCCTCCAACTTGGTCCTGGGTTTTGTAAGCATAAAACTTGCTGGGATAACCTGCCTCCATCACGCTCATTGCAGCTTCTATGCTGGGACGTAGTTATTGGAAATCATCAAAATGCTGTCTGTCAAAAAACACCACGACTGTCAGTCTTTTAATTCCGGAACACAGCAATGTGCTGACAGAAGAGAGCGAGGAGAGTGGTAACAAAATCAGCAGGACAAGTATGGGAGCTGTGAGGGGTTGTATATGCCCAGAGAGAGCCTTCCCCTGTGAGCAGCAATCTCACAGCTCACCTTCCCCTTCTGATCTGCCAGTAATGCACCATCGACTGAAAGCCAAAAGCTGTTTATTGATTATTACACACTGTTGTTAACAGGCACATGCTGAACAGAGGCATTGAAGTAGAGAGTGAAAATCTGGCTTTTGACTCCTGGGACTGATTTTCCGGGAAGGTGAAAGTAACCCTGTGGCAGTCAACAAACTGGGAAATTCCTGACAAGTCACACATCACTGCTAGGCTGTGGAGCAGCTCAGGAGGATCTGATGCAGAAATACTACCCATTAGTAGACCTCATATGTTGTCAGTATTCTCAGAGATGGGCCAGGGTGTAAAACTAGCCAGGCAGTACAACAGACAACAAGCCTGGTACCTTGGGAAAGTTCATCTTCCAGAAGTGCCCAGGACGGTGTGATGTTTGAATGTGCTGCCATTCTGGTATGGCAAGTGGTGGCCAAAAAGCAGCTTGGGCAGTAATGATGTGGCATGGCCAGCTCAAAAGGAAGAGATGAGTGTGTAGGCAGGCAGAGGAACAAGGCTGAGTTTTTTGTTTTGCTTGTGGAAATATGAGTTGTACATCACAAGTTGAATCCTTCAGTAGCAGTGCCAGGGTTTGTAGCTTCATCCCAATGCTCTCCAGGCCCAGTCTTCAGGTGGTGGGAACAGGTTGCTGAGGCTGTCACCCTTCCTTCACTGTTCATCGCCTGAAGCCACCTTGTTGCACTGTAATTGGTGAGAAAACGTGCCAGAATGGGCATGTGTTAGAGCCTCTTAGTAATTTTTATCAGACAATAAATGTTTTCATTTATTCTCTGTTGCAGAAGAGGCTTTGGTTACTTTTTGGGAAAATTGAACAGAGATAATAGGTTTCTGCTAATGCTCCTCTTCTATCTTGCTTACTCAGAGCTGGCCCTGTCTCTGCAGTGGGGAGACCAGCTTGTCCATTGAACATGTCACTGCCAAAGCAAACCGTGTAAATCTAATGATATTACACATTGCTCTCAAAGATGGAGAAAACATTTGTAATACTCTGGCTTATCACTAAGCTGCCCAGTCGTGAAAGAAGCAGCAAGCTGGTGCATTCAAATAATAGTATAAAAAATAAAAGAGGAGAAGAAAAATGTTTTATCAAATCCCTGCATGATTCTAGCTTTTCCTGTCAAAAAGACGAATGTTTTGGCCAGGTCACCATGATTGTAACAGCATCTGTAAGAGAGTTTTGATGCAATATTCGTGGGTGTATTGTTTGGTAAGTTTATTTTAGTTTTTCCCTACTGATCTCCTTTCCCATTCCATAGTTATGCTGAAAAAATAGGCATTATATACACTCTAAATTATTAAGTTTTTATTTATGGTGACTACCCACTGGTGAGCTTTAGTAACAATTATCTTCCTCTCAAAGTACAGGACTGCATAGCAGGAGATTAGATTGTTTTTTGTGACTTTGCAACCAACTTTCTTTCTAACCTTGGGTGAACCTTTTGATCACAATTATGTCTCAGAGCACCATTGTTATTAAATTTAATTATATTTAAACATAGAGTTTAAAACAAATATTGTGATATTAATGGGTACTGCCTCTTTTTTTTTTTTTTTCAGATCTCAACTCAGGGCTTTCACTGAGCTTGAGGGCAGCCTACCTTTGTGTTTTTAGCTATTGGGTTGCTTCATATCACTTTTCTTGTTTGTGTAGACCAAGCTCAGGCCCTCATATGGCCAAGGACTATGGGTCATGTGCAACATATGGGGCTGAGGGAACCCAAACCAATGCCTCTGCTTGGAGTGGACACAACTCCTGCTGTGTTAGTGCAGATAGGCTGCACATGGGGGGCTCCAGAGTCACCCTGTTGTGGAATGCTTTGGTTCACATCCATCCAGGGCTGTAGGCATGGCCTGGCACCCGTTCCCCATCGCACCAGGAATGGTGTGCTGCTGCTCAGGGTTGGGTAGCTCCTGGTGTGTAAGAATTAAGAGTCTCACACTGAACACAGCTCTTGGCCAAGGGGATTTTGCAGTGTCTGTATTACCTCTGTTGATGGTTTTGATGCCTTTAACCGGATTGAATTGTAGTCTTCTGCCAACAGAAATAGCGAAAAGACCTCCAGTGTGCCCAGTATGTTTGATCCGGAATTCACAAAGGGCAGAAGTCACTGCTGCATCTCTGGTCTCTCTTATCTTTGGCCATTTCTGCCTCTTTAGTACAGCAATATCCAGATTAAGCTGTTTAATTGCTTGGGAAATCTCCTTTTCAGGTCCTCCTCGTGTCAGCTAATGCACTGTCCGTGGACATGCAGTTGATAATGCGTGCCAGGTGTAGCCCAAGGGACATCCTCTTGCTCCACCTCCATGTTTTGCTCAATTTCTCTTTTAGGAAAGGACCAAAGGTCACAAGGGGGGTTCCCAGAAATGATCAATCAGCACAGTGAATCCTGTCACTTCCTCCCCATCACTCACTGGAAGGGGACACTGCATTCTAGATATCGGTCTTAATTGCTTTCTGAATGACAACACATTAGGTTTAATTACCCATAAAATTGAAGTACAGAGACTTTAAGTCCAAAATAATTTTCCAACTCAGTAATCTATATGTGGCCAACATCTCAGCAGAGTGTCTTACGTTTCCAAAGGCATTTCAGGGTGCAACAGTTACATGTGTGTCCATCAAAACACTTTTACCTGGAAAGACTCCTTTTGCATGTGGCATTTTTTTGGTTGCAATCAAAAAGCAGGACTCTGGCTGAAACTGGTGTCTGCAACTGAAATAACCTCTAGGATTGCTAAGTAGATGTGAAATTCTCCCAGATCAGAACAGTAGTGTTACCTTTTATCTTTTAGCTGATTGCTCTTGTAAAAAGTAACAGTGGGAAAAACTAAGCCAAATAAAACAGATGACGTTCATCCTCTTTTAACTCTATTGATATTAAAAGAAATAAGCCAGATCAGAAGCAGAGGGAATAACTACAGAGAAACTTTAATCCGCCTATGAAACCCTGTTAAAATTATAAGAGAAAGTAGTTCTTGCTTCTATATTTTAGTGAATAGAAACATGATTAAAAGAGGCATCCTTGAAGATTCTGTTTCTTTGTTTCTGTTTGGTTTCCCTGCTTCCAGCCATTGGGTTCTCCTGGCCAGGGTCTGTCTGGAGCAAGTCTGCTTGGGTACTTCCAGCTGCATGTGGTGCCTCAGGTTTTCATGTTGTCATCTGCTTGGGCTTCATAAAGAATCAAATTGGGCAACATTTCAATTGCTCTAAAGCCTGACCAAGATGAGGCTCCACAGAATGAAAACAGGGCCCTTCTATCATTCCTTCTGCTGTTTTTTTTCTTTTCTTTTTTTTTTTTCCTTTCCTGCACACAGCGCCCCCCTGCACACCTCAAAGGTTTCAGGAAGGGAACGTTGCTATTTATGTGAATAAGAATACCTGGAATTAAATAACTAGTATTAGAAACATTAAGGTTTTAAAGAGATTGAGAGATGACCCACATTTCAGAGGAGGAAAAATGCTAAACAATGAGAGTTCTGAACCAGCTGTCCATGAACAGGCCACAACACTGGGAGCCCATAGCAATGAATCTTGCACCTTCAGCTGCTTTCTGTGGAATAATTTCTCCTGCATTTGGAAGGAAAATAGTAGACCCTGGTCTTACCCTGTTAAACTGTAAGTCTGTTTCCATTTCTTCCTAGTCTGTGGGAAGAAACCACAACAGAGTCTGTTATTCATGGTGGCTCTGAATTCAAGGAATTAAATAAGATAGGTACAGGCTATGTGAGCTCAAGCACAAAAGCATATTAATATTTCCATGGTGGCTGGCTGGGTTTCTGCTTGCAGTGAGTCACAGCTTTGCTTATGCCTGCTCTGTATCTCAAAACCATCATGAGTTTTCCTGTTGCTTTCCCTATAAATCGTTCTTTGTCGAACAAGCTACATACCTCACTGAGCAAAAGCTGAACATTCCCTCCTTTATCTGCAGTATATATTATTCTGCTAATGCTTGTATGGCTACTTTTTATTTTTTTCAAGGTCATTAGTCACTTGCCACGATGGTAAAATGTGATGAACAGCCCCATGAAAAGTTCAATGAAATGAATAACTAGCTTTAAACTATTTTATGGGGGAAAAAAAAAAAAAAGAAAAAAAGGCAGCAGTAAACCAGGCAGTGTGTTTCATGTAGATGATTTTTCTGTGATTAACCTTGCAAGGCTGAAATTCAGTCTTGTGCTTTGATCTTTAGATACTGTTATGAAATTAATAATCAAGAATTTCCTTTATTATTTTCCTGTATTCTTTAGCTTCTCAGATAAGGTGTTTGGCAACTGGAATTTCCTTGCCTCTGAGAAATAGTGCTAGTCCTTGTGCATATTTATTTTTTAGTAATCCCAGAGCTTTCCCCCATAAGTCACAGAGTAGATGAGTAATGAACTGGTTTCTCTTGGAGCCGTTTTACTCAACATAGAACATGCTGTGACAAAGTAATAAATTCACAACAGAAAGGGTTTATCATGGTGGTGGATATCCTGATATAGCGAGAACCTGGTTCCTCAGCGGGAAAGATGCTATAAAGATATCAACCCTGGTGTTTGTATTTACTTACTCAGATGAATAAGTAAATAAATCAGAAGCAACTGGTTTAAGAAAATAAATAAATTAGTTATTGTGGCCTTCAGGCTGAGCTAGGAAAATGACCTGTGGCATGGTGCTTGTACCTTGCTGTGAACACACTGATCTTCTGTAGTGACACAAAGGATTAAAGGCTCATTAGTGGTGTTATCTAATGTAGAGGTGTCCAGTGAGACCTGAGGAGGGTTAGCAAGTTGCTCTGAGATTTTGATTGGAGGTTCTTTTGTCTAGGTAAAACACTGTACTTATGAATAGAAGTGGAAGTGAGTATGACTCTTTTTTCTGCTGCCTTTGAAGGTTTTCAAATTCCAACGCTTTCAGTTTCTGCAATTTTTTGTTTCTTTAGCTGCTGCAATGCACACAGAGGTGAGGTTTGTCTTTTTGGGAAACTCAATGCAAGTACATTAATCTATTTGAATTCTAAGGGCTCACTGAGAGAAGTCTTGTATGGATCTTGATTCACCTTTGAATAGGAGTGACTTTTTGTTACAACTGTAAATGAACAGCAAATTCAGTGTTGCCTTTTTTTTTCTTTCATTTTTTTTTCTTATGATTACATTCCAAATCTTATGTTATTTCACTTTATAAACCAAACTCTCTAAAAGGGTGCTTAAAAGATGCATTCTTTTGTGTTGAATAATTTTGCTTCTGTCTTTCATGGTTACCCAAGAAGTCTTGAGACCACAATCAGAGAGTCTCCTATATAACTGAAAGCCCAGGGAGCAAGCAAGATTAAGTTTTTTCTTTTCATGTCTTGCCTATGTAATTTTTGGAATAGGGCAGATTCAGGTTTTTTGATAGTTTATTGGTGGCAATAAGACTTGCATTCCTTCCAGTTAATGCACTGTGCAAAAGTAAAAAGGCATCTAAGCAACTTGTGGTATTTTGGTGGACTACCTGATGTCAATGGAGTTGGGAGACACAAGTGACAGAAGGAGCATATCCTGGGGTGACAGTGTAGCTGCAGAGGTGACTTCCTCAGAGCTGGAGAGTGAGTTGTGAATGCTGGGAGCAGTCACTCTATAGCCAGATACTGTCTCTTTAGAGTCAGTACACATAATGTCTCAAAACATTATGTGTACAATAGTGTAACCACACAAATAAATGAAGGATAACCCACCTGATTTGATGGAGTTTAAGTGCTAAACCAGCAGTATTTTGGAGATGACTACTCCCAGCCCTGGAGTGTTCAATGCTGGCCGAGTCCAAACAAGCTGCTCTGTGGGCAGACCTGGGGAAGAAATACCTCTGTTTGTTTCTACTGGGGCTATAAGTGGCTTGAGTTTTCTAAAGATGGCTTCTTGTTGTCAAATTATCAGTTATTATACCGTTGTTGAAGTGCTAGACTGGATATCTCAAGTGCCACTTGAGTTGTAGCAGCAGATTTGTTGGCGAGCGATGGAGACAGCGAGAGAACACAATGCTCGCCCAGGGAGAGGTTGAAACTGTCACTTTGCTCTTTAATGGAGACAGGAAAGGTAATTAACAGCCAGCGTTGTGTACAGATTCGTATTTCATGGGGAAGATGACTCATTTTGGCTCTGAGCAAGCATGAGAATGAAATTAAACCAATGCCTGGTGCCATGCCAGTGACTTTGGCATTTTAAATTATCTCCCCTCTGTGTCCCAACACAGGCTCACTATATTTTCAAAATCAGTATGCACTTTGTGGAAACAGGGGTTTCCAGGCTCTCTCTGTAGGTGAAATATAGCTTTTATTTTCCTACTTGCATCCAAATCCTTCATTTAGTAACCTCACTGTGCATTAGCTGTGTGGTTTTTATGTGCATCAGCTTCTTTCCATAGAGTCTTTATATTGTACTAGCTCAAGGTTAGATTTATTGGGGTGGTTGAGGAGTTTGTTGAAGATTGTGTCAGGCAGGATACATGGAAAATGACATGGGAAAAGGCTGAAATTTTTCCTCCCATTGGAATTGTGCTACCTACAGTTTTCTCCTGCATCTCTGATGATCAGGATGGCCTGGAGCTTATCTCCATCTCCAAAGAGTTGTGGGTTTTTTGTGTGTAACGAGTCAGTGGGAAACTCCAAAGAGAGCTGCAGTTTATGCATTTAAGTTTGGGCAAAAATGCTGTGAATGAAGCACAAGACAAACTGTAATATTCAGGGCAATATATTCTCTGCTCAATGATGTGGATTTACTCTCTTTGTTATCCTCTTTGGGAAGTGACCAGTAACAAAGGTCACAAGTTAGACCAGCCTTGTCCTTGCTTGCAGGGGCCTTTTCATTCTGCAAGTCTTCCCTTTTTTCCTCTGAACAATATAGTTCCATACTTTTACCTGCTGGTGGGTGAATGGGTATCATCACCAATTCATGGAGAGACTCTAAAGGCACCATTCAGGTCTGGCCAAGGATGGGTGAGGATTTTGTGGTCAGTGGGATGAAAGAGGAAGAGGGCAGTTACCTGCCTCCTCAAGGACCCAGCTTCCTAAATACCATGTTATGACAAGGGGGAAAATTGCTGCTGAATGTGCCACTTGCTCTGAGAGAGAGGTGGGGACAAGCAGCAGCAGCTGGTTGAGGATGGGACTGTGTTCCCTGCTCTGTGGAGCAGCCTTGGGCAGCCGTGAGTCTGTCCCTCTGTGCTGTCCACAGTTTCTCCAGGGTCACTTGTGCTAACACTGAGTATTGAACAAATAAGTTAGAATTCCAGCTAATATTTACCTTTCAGAACTGTAAAGGACTATCTAGTGCCTTTTTACTACCCTGGCAATGTAATAACCAAAAATGAGACATATTTTGATATATTCTGAATACATTCCCATGCTTATGCTTGTACAACTTTTTGTACAAGGTGGTGGAGACCTTGATTTATTTTAAAATATTTATTTATTAAGGAAAAACATCCATAAATAAACCTCTACTGATGGACTGATTCATTATCTCCTCCCCCGCCCAATTCAAAAATAACAACCCAGATCCAGCCCCCCACCAGCTTTACCACAGCAGGAGCAGAATTCAGATAATGAGGGCACGAGGAAAAGGTTACCAAACAAAGCTAAGGGAGTTAAATTTAGAAAAGAAAGAGCTAACAGGTGGCCAGAGAAAAGGGAGGGAGGAAGACTTTGGAGAGGCAGTGAATAGAAATGTGATTGCATTCGTTATGGGGTTTGTATAATAGGGAAAATGTTGGGAGTAAAATAAACTCTATAAAGAACTATTTAAAAATGTATTGTTTGCAGAAAACTGTAATCAATCTAACTGACAGTCAGGAAGGTCTATTCAAATTGCAGGGTTTTTCTCCCTTGCACTCTTACCAAAATCTGCTTCAACAAATTGGGAAGAATATAGAACCAGTTATTGAACCCATCCACAGGCAATTTGAACAATTCCCAAGTCCTAACTGCAATTGTGCCTCTCCCTTTGCTTTACTTTATGGTATGGTCTGACATGGTTTTGATCCAAGGGTTCATCCTGGGATGGTAACACCAAGATCCAAGTGCCTTTCAGACCTTTGCTTGCTTGTGTGTCTTCATACCAAGTTGGTTTTTGCCTCAAAGCCAACTTTTATCAAAGGAACAGTAAAAAAACCAGAGATCTAACACAGTCATCTACCTGCTGCTTTCATTTGGCAATGATAACTTTGACTGCAACTGTGCTCCATAGACTGACTCCTAAAGCAGAGATTAATTGTCCATGCGGGGGACTGACATGTAGCTAAAGAAAGAAGCAGAAGCTTGGCCAGTATTATTCTACACAATGCCCTTGGTCTCACTTTTTATGATGTTGGAGGATATTGCCTGAAAGAAGGATTTGGCTCACAGTGTGTGACAAGAGTGACTTGGTGACTAACTCAATGCTGTATTTATTTTGAATCAGTACTGGGGCTTTCTTAGTTTTTTGTTTTACACAAAATTGAAGAAAACTCTGTCTTGGCCACAGAGCTAGTTTTCAGATATTTTAGACCGAAGAAATAGGATTTATTTTTAGCATTAGTTATCTGCAACGCTGCTTGTGTTTATCCATCAGTAATGGGCTCCAGGAATACCTAACTCCTCATGTATGGAGACTAAATGAATTTTCATATGTAAATATTAATGTTGCAGGTATTTGAAGTTGGACAGATGAATCCCAAATGAAATGCTCACTGTACTGAACTGGAATTTGGGAGTCTTAGCTGCACTACATTTTAGAGGGTTTTTGTCAGTATAGCAGTATTAAGCCCTTAGGTAATATATTATTGTTTATACTTAGTGGAAATCCTCTAAGGATTACTTTCTTTCTTCTTGTAGAGTTTGACTAGATTAAGGAGGTGTATTATGACAGTGCTGTATCACTACTGGGTTTTATCTGAAGGAGTAAGTTACGTTTCTACTGTCCCTGAACCAGCTGAGCATTGATATGGTCAGGTTCCTTTTATGGCACCTAAATGTGGCCTGTGGCTGGTGTGTCAGAACACAGCATTATCCCAAAGATGATGTTTCAGTCTCTTTTTATGATTGAGGGACAAACTCTTGAATTTCTTCTTTGACATGATGGCAACTGACACTATTTTCAGAAATATTGATTCTGAACAGGAGCATTTAGATAGTGCCACAGCCATTGTTACAAGGAGAATAACAAGGTTTTTCTTTCTCTCTCCTTTGTTAATCCCTGGAAAACATAGTTCTGGCTACCTCAGCCAGCTTTAAGAGGGAAAATGCAGCATGCAGCCTCTGGTCTTCACTCAGTGGAAATGGTTTTATTTTGGACATGCTTTTAATTCAACAGATTGGCTCAATCTCAGATGGCCTTTCGATCCAATTCTGCCCTGACTTTGATTGATGCTATCTCTCTATTCGAGGATTGACTAATTAAGACTATGCTATCTAAAATCAGTTTGCTTTCCTTGTTGTTTTTTTGTTTTGGTGGGGTTTTTTCCACTCAACTACTTAGAGTTTGAAATGGAGCAGGGCACCCTGTTGTACAACTTCTTTTAAAGTGTTTTCTTTCCCAATGCTAAAACCAAATCAGATTTAAACTCTTCTCTTTACTGTAGAGTTTTCCATGATCCAATCTACCTGTACTTATTTAACCCAATCACCCTGTTTTGGATGACCACGTTGTTAATTTTAGTATTGATTACCTCCTCCCTTCATTCATTTTTTTTTGGGCTTGTTAACCAGTAGCTTGAGATTCTGCAAGGGGAGTTTGCATAGCATAGCTTTGAAATTACACTTGGAAACTATTACTTGGACAGTTACTTTAGAGGCATTCTTGGAGGTCATTACAGTTTTTGTCAAGAACAGTTTAATTCTCTGCCATTTTCCACTTTTGTTATTATTGTGGATTGTCATGGGAGCAGGTTAATTTGGTCCAATTTCCTCCTCGTGTTCTGTCCCTCATCTCATGAATGCAAACACGTGGAAACTGGACTCTGCAGAAGATTAAACCTGTGGCAACAAGTAATTCCTGTGACAGAGACTTTAATGAGAAGAGAAAAAGACCTTAAAATATCTCCTTTCATTTAATAAGGATAATCTGAGCAGTGGTATGAAAACCACTGGAGGACAGCTCTGACCTGTCTGCTGATCATGTTGCAAGCTATGGTGGGACTGACCTTTGGGCAGGTACATGTGAGAAAGTGACTCCATGGGCAGGCAAAATTAAAGCCCCTCTCTTTGGAAAGCAAAGAAAGCTCCTCAGTAGTGACCGAGGAGAAAAGATGTCGATGGTCCTGGTGTCTGGAGAGCAGTGCTGTGCTTGAAGGGCCAACTCCTGCACTCTGGCCTTGCAGTGGCTTATTCCATAGTGTCCTCTGCCCCTGCTCACTGCTAAGGATGACATGGAATAAGCTGTCATCTGGTCAGCCAAAGCCTGTCTGGTGGCAGATGTGTAGAAAAAGGCATCAGAAATAAAGAGACACTGAACCCATCTCAGACAAACCTTTCCAGTTTTTGGCAATCACTGGCTTAGAGACTTTCAAGCCATACCTTTATGTACTAAGTCTTCATGACTTTGTCTAGTCCTTTATTAAATCCTTTTAAAACCCTTTGTCTTCTGCAATAACTTGTGTCAAGAAGTTCCATAAATTAACTGTGTAAAAAAGCACTTTATTTAATTTGTGTTAGACAGGCTGCCTGATCATTTCATCAAATTCCACCCCTCACTCCCATTTATTAAGTTGGGAATGGGTGCCCTCTCATTACCTTTCCACTCTGGATTTTGCAGACATGTTAATCCCCCCTCCATCACTCTCCTACTGTTCTCTAGAGAGAGTCCTTTAGGGAATTCAGACCTGTTAAACGGGAGAAGCCAGCTTGGAGCTGCTCCTTGGGCTCAGATTCATCAAGTAATGCTCCAGCCCTCAAAGGGAGCACTCTAGCAATGAATGTAGAACTCACCCATGATACCAAAAGGACCTATCCATACAAATATTCAGGCAGGCAGAAGCGTGATTTTAGGGTAACTGTTACCACTGGAAGCAGTGAGTTTACTGTCACTTGCCAGAAACACCTGCCCATCATCCTAGGGAGAAAATAATTTTTTTGGGGGGGGTTGTTGATGGCAGCGCTCTGACTAATAAATAATTCCAGCTCTGGGTTTCTCCTGAGACTTGCATCTTGATGGCTTATCTCTTGACCTCTCCCTAAACTTAGCATCCTTTGACCAGAGGAGCAAAGGAAGCAGGATGAAAAGTAGGTGCCATATTTCAGTGAGATTGCCTGGTACATCATTTAGATGTGCAAGTGAACTTAGCTCAGCAGGTCGGTCAAGCCTTGCTCCTGTGCTGGCATCTCACTGACTTCAGTAAAAGCCAAACACATGCAAACCACGTGCCTGTGGTTTCTCCCTGGATCAGGATGAGAGAGGGCTCGTAGAAGGTGGCCTGGCTGTAACCCTGGTCTTCCTGGTCCTAACCTGCTGGGTGACCTGGGGTAAAAGTCAGTGGTTTGTGCTTCCAGGCTCCCTGGTTGTCATTTGGAGCAATAAGCTCCTTGCAATCTCTGGCGAAGCTTCTCTAGATAGGTTATAGGTGTTACTAAAAGACTGTCATGGTAGCAGCTTGGAGGTTACACCCACCATCTGAGAAGCTTTTGTTGTTGGAAACTGGCTCATTTGTATGTGAAGAAATGAATATTTTTATAAGCAGAATGTTGGTTTGGTTGTTTTTTTTTTTTTTTTTTTTTCAGTTCTGGATGCTCCCAAAAGCAAGAGTGTTTCCATCAGGTATTAAAATCTGGCTTTTGCTTTCAGCAGCAGGCAAGGATGTGTGTTATTACTGTATTTGGACTAAATGTCACTCAGGATAATACAGAGCTGCAGACAAGCATTGCTCTAAAAGCAGGCCCTTGTCTCTCTGTATTTCCTCAGCACACTGAATGTTTGGCTAAACTCCAGGAACTTTCCAAACACAAACAAGCATTTATGTATTAAGCCTTTTTATCAGACTATGCTATGTCTGAGCTGGGATGTGGGCAGCCTTTATAATAAGGTGTATGCAGAATTGTTAATGGCTCTCCCATCCACCTGTGCAACAAAAAATATCCAAAATTTTAAATATTAAATTTTTTTTTTTTTTTTGAAATACATCACTGTCTTCCTTTCACTAAACAGTATTAGAAGAATTATGGGTTTGATAAAACTCATAATTTTTTTTCTTAAATAGGTGGATTGCTGCATGTATATGAAATGCAGGCTGAAGGTTTTGGGTGTGGCTTGTGCCTGGTGCTGGAATGAACTTTGGCAGCACTGGTCCATCTCTGGTCAGTGGTTGACAGTCCCACCAGCTTCCAGTTAGCAAATAATAACCAAACTGATAATTCCTGTGCAGTTGCTAGCGTAAGACAGCCATAAATTTAGGTTTTTAAAATGCAGTTCCAACAGAAATAGCACTAACTACCTTTAATGGCAAGGACAAGTGGGAGTTGGGAACAGTATGATGCTGTGTCATCTCTAGTCCCCCACCCCTATTCGGGGAGTGACTGCCCTGGAGCCGTTGTAATCACACTGGCATTTCAGCTTGATGAGGTTTGAATTGCTGATGCTCAGGATGAGCTTATTGCAAACTCTAGTAAAGGATTTCAGGACTTTTACTCTGCTCTACATTTAAAAGATGTATGTTTAAATATGTAGATATATTTTAGATTTGAAGATGCAATCTGTGGTTCAATCCTTAGTTTATGTCTGTTATGGCAGTGGGACGATCCCCAAAATAAGCTACTACTCCTGAATGCCACCACAGCAAAACCTGGCTTCAAATAGTGCCTTGAAATAAAGTCTCATCAGCTCCAAGATGTGTTTTGTATTCACCATTGACTCATTTCCCATACATTTATAGGTCCCATGCTATCCTCTCTGTCCTCAAAAGGGAAATTTCAGTGTAAACGTTTGCCTCTCTTCCGATTCAAATTTCACTTGCATCAAATAGCATCTGAAATAATCTCATTTATGTTTTAATCAAATAGGTAAGTAGGAGTTATTAAGTAATACCCTGTATCTCCTTGGAGAGTTCAACAGAAGTGAGCTGCATGTGTGCAGGTACGAAAGGGGACAGGACTGGGGCCACAGGGTTGCATTTCCTGTGCTCCCCTCATCAGGATTCTTATCACTACACAGCTGAGAAAGGAACACAGCAGTGGGGGGAAAGCAGCAGTGAGATCTGGAGGGCAGGGGTGATGGTGGCAGATACTCAGGGTGAGAAGCATTGACCAGGTCTTGCCTGTGTCCAGATCGAAGATTGTGGAGAGCTGTGTGGGGAGGACATTTCTGAGCAAGCTGCTGCCACAGAAATAGTTGATGTGCTGAGTGAATTGGGCTTTGAGGAGTAGTCTTTGATATGCCACACTGTTTCTGGAAAAATCAAATATTTGGGTTCAAGCACAGTTCAGTTTTAAACCTCTGTGGTATACTGGAGTTCATCATGGTTCTCTTTCATTCCAGGAGATTTTTTTTTTTTTCCCTCACCCTTGTTCCTGGCTGGTCCCCGTTAGCATGCAGCTCTTCTTGCATCTAGAGATCAAAAAATCCTGTGTATATGACAGGGCTATTAAAAATAAAAAGAGGATAAAAGAGTGATAGTTGGGAATAAAGCCAATGTTGTGATTTCTCAAAAAGCACCCTTCTGAAGTGTAAGTGCTCCAAAAAGGTGCCAGATGTTGTGTGTGTGTGTGTTTTTAATATAGCTTTGACTGGAGGGAAGAGATAAAGATTGTTATCTCTAAAGAAGGGAATTCAGGGCAGGTAGATGATGAGCTGAAGACCAAATGCTCCCCTTCGTTTGTACTTCTTGTCAGGGAGAGGAGGAACATTTCACCTGATTGATCTTTGGGCCAGATTATCTTCGGATAGTGGTCAACAGACACTTTAAACCACAAGTTTCTCAGCATTAGCCTTTCTCATTCTCAAGTGAAGGGGAGATGTCTTTAGCATCTGCTGTGGCTTGGGATTGCTTTTTCTTGTACAGTGGGATCCCTTCACATGTGCTTGAGGCAATGAACCTCCCCTGCAGAGCAGATCTCCAGGTCTGCCAAGAGACAAGGAAAAAGTGACACTCAGCCAGCTCTCCCCATCCTACTGTTCTGCTGATACCTGCACAGGCACTTCAGTTTGAGGAGCTGAGGAACCGACAGGGTTTCTTGCATAAAGTTGTCTTTGAAGAGCTGACTGCAAGGTAGGGTAAGGCTCAGGGCTGCAGGGGGAGTCAGATTAGTCCCTGCAGTCCCAGATCAATGCTGGAGCTTGGCAGCCCATTTCAGTCTCACCAAGGACTTCTTCCTTTTCTTTCTGTTCCTCATTTTAGTAGGACAGGGTCTACCCAATTTCCCCCAGCTGACTAATGCACTCAGCCTGACCCCTGTGCATCTCCTCAGCAGAAACCTCAGGTCAGGGAGAGCCTGTAGACGTGCCCCAGGTCACACTGGGACAAGTGCAAATGCTCTGTGCCAGCAATCCCCTTGTTGAACAGTTTGCAGGCACAGGGCTGACATGACCTCACTGAGATCACAGGAGCTGTGGTAGGAGAAGTTTCTGCTCAGCAGTTGAGAATTATGTGCACCTCCGAGACTCGATTCTGTTTCTGAACACATCTCCCTTGGCAGGATGAGCTGTGAACAAAACAAGGTGCTTGAGAGGAAAGGGAGTCAGCTCAGTGGGCTGGGAAGGCAGAGAATTTTTTTTTTTTTGAGTCATTTTTCTGAACAACTCAAATTACAAAATGGGGCTGTTAATGCTGAAATAGCCTGACTATTGCCACAGGGGTCAAGGAGGCACTGTGCTTCTCTTTGCCAAACCACTAATGCTCTGGGCAGCTCTCAGTGATATGAGTCCCTTCCTGTGTCAGTCATTTTTTCTGTATAAGCAAAGAGAGAGAGAGGAGAAACTGAAAGGGCAGGAATCTCCTGGAAAACCTGGGACCATGAGCCATCCTGGGGCACATTAGCAACCTCAATGTTGTTTGTGGGCATATTGTTAAGGAAATGTTTCTAAATAATAACTTTGTTGCAGTTTGTCTATGTAGAAAGCTTACTAAAAGTGATTTCTCCCAGGATATTTAGTGTTTTTCTTTTCTTTGGACAAACATAGAAGGGTAAAATGGATCTATCCCCAAAAGCCCCCAAAGCTGCTGCTTTCACCAGCAGAGCAGGCTGTCAGCTGAGATGGCCAGGAGCATCACTCTTGGAGCATCTCAGTAATTGGACTTTGCCAAGGAAGAAGTAAATAAAAGGTATCCGGTGAGGATTGCTCCAATAGCTTGGATTTCACAAATTGAAAACATATTAACTTCTGACAGCTCTGTTCTTCTATAGACTAAACAACTACATTCCCAGGAGTTCTGTGCTTAAAGTTTTAAATCTTTTCCCTTCTGGTGAATTCTTTGTGCATCTAAAAAAGGCTCCCAGAGTCTGATTTTTTTTTTATGCTGTTTTGCACCTTGGTTTATCATTCACACCAAAACCAGCAGGCTCAAAATGTTCTTTTGCAACTGATTTGGCAGCATTTCACATCCACTTGGCACTGGGACATGTGTTTATGTCTCTTACTCTACCGGGTATGAGGCAATAACAAATTTGGCCCTCTAGATATTTCTTACATTTGAACCCAGGGTTGGATATATTCTCTGGGACTCTGCAAGATTTCAATTCATTTATTCCTTCCTCTGCTCATCCTACCTCTGTTCCTGATGCCTGCTGATAATACCGAAAATAAAACCTTGCTTAAAGTTTTAAAGACAAAAAAATATCAGGTACATCTTAGAAACACTTTTAGCTCAAGTTGATGGCTTCTCTGTCCTGCTAGGCTGTGTGCAGTGTATTCTGTACTAGGAAAGGAAGGAGACTCATGCAGTGGTTAGCATCTCCTAACAGCACTTTTGCACACTACTAAAGAGAAAGCTCAGTGCTTTGTGTCAGTCTGCCAAAATAGTTGAGTCAATAGGGGCTTTTTTTTTTTTATTTTCTACATGGATGAATTTGGCTCGTGGGTTTTCCAGTAAATCACTAGAAAACTATCTGTGATTTGGTCTTCTTTGTATGACTTCTGCTCCAGCTGCCAGTTACACCAAATAGAAAAACTGACAATGAGGCAGATCTGTGCTCCTTGTCTCAGTATAAATTGTGGTCATTTTTTGCCTGGTAATGGTTTTGCAGCCAACCCTTTCCCATATCCATGAGAAGCAGAGGTGAATCCGAAGTTGTTTTGTTAACAAGTAGAGATGAGTGGAGCATGAAAGACTTGGGAGGCAACCATGATAATCTGCCAGGTAATCTTGGAGGCAGCTGGGAGCACTGTTTCCCAGGCTTGTTGGGAAGTCAATGCTCTGCTCTGAGGGTGTTTTCATGCAGACATCCCTTGAAAACATCCCTCCCTTGTACAAGTCCTCTTTAGCCTCCAGTGCTAAGATTCACAACTCAGAAAACCTGTGTTGCAGAGAGGAACTCAAGAATTCATTTCTATAGAGCATTTGCAGGTATTGCTAGTTGGCTTTGAAAGCTTCAGCTTATAATTATTTTTGATCATATCAATGTTTATATGCTACTGTGTGTGCTATGGACCAGATGGTACAGCTGTTGTTACCTGCATTGCAGATGCAATTTGGCCCAAATGATGGTGGTAAGTCACTCCCAAGTGTCTCTCAGGTGTCAGAGTTAAGTGTCAACTTTTGTGAGTGATATTTTTCCCTCCTACATATGAAACAGGAAAAAATAGGTATGGTGAAAGGAAAAAAAAAAATAAATGTAACCAACCAGTACAGCTAATACAAGGCTAATCCCTGGCAGCAGCTTTGGGATGTTGCAGCACAAATAAGACAGCAGCCTTCAGACTTCACTAGTCATCCCAAAAGAACAGGTCCTGGGCACCCAGGATAGGATTAGGAGAGTACAGAAGCATAGAGCTTGTGCCATTTTTGCAATCCTTTCCATCCCCGTGAGCTGCTCTGTGCAAAGACATCCTACAGTCATGGCTGGGCAGAGGCAAGGTTGAAGACAGCAGGAAATTTCAGTGCTGCTCAAAGTGCTTCTTCCTCATCAGGGGGATTTAGTGTGGTCGCTTAGAAAATAGGCAACTGGATTGATTTAGCAGCTGTTGTAGCGTGTGATATACCTGAATATACTTGACATCTAATGGATGAAAGGCAAAAAAATCAGGGAGGCAGGTTGAAGTGACCTGTAATCAGGGTTACTAGAACTCGTGATTTTACCAAATGTCTTGGAGTATTTGAGTCCTGTGATTATGCAAGACTGTACCTCTGCAAAGGGGAAAAAAAAGGCATTTCAAGAGTGAAGCATTGCCATGTGGTCCTTAAAATTCAAACACCAAGCAACAAAAAGAGCATATTGCAGGTATTTCTTTTCTGTGACAAAAATGTGTACAAAACACCATGACTTTAAAATCCTGATTTCCTGACCTTTTCCCAAACTCTTGGCATGGTTCATTCTACACCTTTAGGAAAAAGTAACAAGGTTTAACTGATAACAAGGTTTCCAGTGCTCTATGGGTTTTCAGTACTTTGTGTTTCTGAAGCAGGTAGCCCACAAGACTCTCTTTCTCTGCCACAGGCTTAGGCTGTAAGCTTAACAGGAATCTAAACTGCTTCGGGCTTAACCACAGAAGTGTGTGCTTCCCATCTTGAGAATAAACTGTCTTGTATATCACAACTGCAGCTTGTGTAGAAGACAGGAGTGTACCCTGAAAATCAGTGTAAAGCCTTTAGTCCTTTCCTGCTTTTTGTTGCTTTCTCCCAGGCACTGTGACTGTCTTGGGGAAAACAGAAATGGCTTTTAGAATGAATGAGACGAACAGTGAAGTAAAGATCAAGGATGCTTGAAACCAAGTGTAACGTCCTCCTTTAATGCATTGCAAAATAAGTACAAAAAGAGAAATATGAAGTGCAATGGATTTTGACTCCTTCAACAATTGCTTAAAGAAACCAGTGTTTTTGTCAGGACTTGGATTTCAGGAGTAATTGCTGTGTTAACACTGCAATGTACATGCATTTCCTCTGATCTCTTCTTGCAGTATAATTGTGGTATCGCTGTGGTCAGCTGCATTCCCTCTCCCTGCATTTCCTCTCCCTTCATGCTTCCCCTGCAAATAGGAGTGCTGGATTCAGGATCCACGCTTCAAAGGCAAATCAGAAAAAGCATCTGCATACAAATGGCTCTGAAATAAGTGAGCTTTTCTTCCTTGGCACAGAGGTCTTCAGAGCTGTAGCACTACTGTGACTATTTCCTTTGCTTGGTTTCTAGCAACTAGGCAGGAAACCCACTTTGAGATCAGAAGAGCCTTGTGGTGGGACTCAGCTTGGAAGTAGGACTGCCAAGGACTCTGCCATCTCTGCTACAGTGATGATGGGTTACACAATGGGTAAACTGAGGCATGAAGAATTTAAGTGTTCAGCCCCAAAAGCTAAAGCCAGGCTTTAAAGTGTGACTCTGTTCATTGAGTGAGTCACACTTGTCTGTGAATGTGCTGCCATGTTCTCCATCAGCATTTCTTTTCTTTCCCCATATGCTGTTGAAGGGAAGTGTTTCTGAAGGGCAGGAGCCCTGTCCCTTTCCAGGACTGGCTTTTTTGTCCCAGCTGTGGCCTGTGGTGTCTCTGATGGAGCAGAGACCATTCTGCTCTCCTCTTCTGCACCCTCACTGCTGTCTCTGCTGCATGTCCTGATGTACTCGTTAGTTTATTTGCTGCCAAGGTTGTCTCGTGGCTCTTCTCCTTGATGTCTGCAATACATCCAAGCTTAGGCTGAGCCTTTTGAAGTGACAGCTTGGAATTAGGCACCCAAATCCTAGGAGGTTTGCTGGATTTTGGCATCATTGTAAAACTGTGCCTTGGTGATGCTTTTGGTGCTGTGACTGTCTGGTGAAAACCAGAAACAACTGATTTCTACAGAGCCCAGGATATGCCTCCCCCTTTCAGTTTACTATTTATAATAAACTTGGTTTGTGATCTGACAGTTTTTAATCTCAGCAAAACCATCTGTGCCAAGCTAGATGGGGTGACTTTCTGTAGTAATTTCTCATGTGTCTTTATTGTCCTCTTGGTACCTCCTGATATTTTTTTTGTGTCGCTGTTGCTCTGTGCATAAATACATACATGGGAGCCATAGTCAAATTACTTCAGTTCTTTGGGACTTCCTGAAGACTGTTGTCTTTTCACAGGCTGCTTCTCCATTTCCCCAGAGGTCTTCCAAAGAATTCAGTGATTACTAAATGTTTCGTTGCCTTCTAAGCCTTTGAAAAACCAGTTCCCTCTGGGCTGGGCAGATGTTGCTGTGGTATCTACACATCACTGAATCTGGTGGATTTGGCTGGTTTGGGGTTTCCTGATGTGAACTCTGGTGTGTGTTCTCCCGTTTTGGGTAATGAAACATGACAGAGAACTAATGTTTTCCCTTCCTTCTCAACTGCAAAGTTATAACTGCTGACCCCTCTAGAAGCAGACAGATTTGAAATAGATGGAATTAAATGGTTTTTTATCTGGATGGGTCTCCTTAGCTCTTGGACTATCAGATTTTGCCTAATCCTAAATAAAAGGCTGATAGCTGTTATTGTTATATGTGTGTAAACGGGAGTCTATCAGTATTTGTGGGAGCTGCCTGCAGGATTTGGGGCCAGCATTCTCTAGAACTTTTACACAGAGTGGAGATACTTATAAACCAAATTTTGCAGCCACTCACTATAGCAAACTTGGGCCTGATCCAGCACAATGCTGAACTCCCACACCTCTCTGACTTCAAGCAGAGATGGTTATTTCTCAAAGGGTTTTTGCCTTTGTAGGGGGGGTTTGCCCTGCATAGCTTAGGTTGGAGTTCAGGCACTTAATTTTCTCTTGTGAAACTCCAAATTTATGTCAATTTTTTTTAAAAAACTAGCTTGTTGGGGAATATTTAAATAGAATTGATGTGCTCAGTGCATGTATCCTTTTCCAATTCTTTTTGGTTTGTGTAACTCATGTTTTCCTCACACTTCAAATCCACCATAACACAGAAAGAAAAGTTTCTCATTTACTTAGACTTTCACCAAGTTTTAATACCTGTTAGTTCACAGGGCATGAAGAAGCTGAATGCTATTATATTTCCTATTTACTGTTTGCAGTTATAATACTCCTCTTAATGGTGTGAAATATAAATGAATTATGTGCCCTCATTTGTGGTTGCAAGTTGATGTTATAAATAATGCAAACTGATGCTCATGGGGTAGTAAATGAAAATTTTTTGAAAAGAAACAACAGGAAGAATGGAAGAAAAGAACATTTCTGGTTGGCTTGTGGCATGCAATAACATGTGACTGAATGTGCAGAACTCTTTATATACACACTCCTTTTTGTTAATTTGTTTTGTTTAATTTAAGTCTCTTGTCTCAAAAACTTCTTATATTCCCAAATGCCATTTTGTTGTTGCCTTGACATTCCTGTTATAGATGAGAAATATGCTTTAAAAATAAATTTCATTGCAGAAAAAATAGAAACTTGATATATAAATCCTTTGTAAGGACTGTGGGAATAAATGTTTTTTACAGGATATAGAGTACAGGACTGGTTTTGAAATCGGTGAAGCAACAAAGCTGATTTCTTATACCTAGGATACCATAAATAATTCATTTAGTGTTGTAATTTATCATTACTTACAAATAAAAAAAAATTAGGTTTCACATATTTGTTTTCAAAAAAAGTTTTCCAGCAGTTTCTAGGAACTGTATCCTTAATTTTAAGTACATGGAGAGTCAGATCTGCTGGTACTATTTCTTTGCATGGCTGAGGCCATATCTGCCTCTCCATGCAAAAACAAGAAACTGATAGAAGAAAAGCCAAAAGCATCTGACAAAAAAAGAAAATATTCTGACCTGAAATTAATAGAATTAGCCATGTGGGTCATATTATTCTTTTAAATATTTTGTTGAATTGCAACTCAAATAACACAATCTTGAGTGATGAGGGTCTAAATATATTTTTTCTAGATTTATTCTTTAATAAATGAAATACAACTGATCATAATTCAATAAAATACTTTGTTCAGAAAAATACATATGTTAACAGCTTTCTGAATTATACAAGTATTGCATTCAAAGACCATCTTTCTTGTTCTTTTTGGCATTGCATTTTTCTCCCATTTCTCTTTTATTCCTCATTGCCAGTTCTGACTGCTCAGCTCGGGCACAGGAGTTTATCAAAATAAAAAATGTTTTGTTTGAGATAAATGTGGACATGAGCTGTGAAATGATTAAATGAAAACAGGAGTGAAAAATACCCCCTTGAACATCAGCAACTAGAGTGAGATTCGGGATTTTCTTTATTTTGGTGAGTTTTAAACTGCCTGTTGAGTTTGTATTAAAATGTCCCCAATTAGCTGTTAAGAGCAAGTTCTGCAGCATCTCCTTGTGCTTGCAGCTTTGAGGTTACTTAGAGTAACTCACATCTGTGTTAGAAGTAGGAAGCTACAGGTTTGGGGATTTTGGAGCATCTGGATGCAGCCTGAGCCCTCCGTACTCTGCAGCAACAAACTGTGTCTCTGCAGCTCTGCAGGCAAGTAATTTATTTCTGTATTGAGTCCACAGAGGTGTTTCCCCTCATCCAAGACTAAGATAAGGTACATGGTCTGTGGCATGCAATGAATTGTTAAACTTTTCCATCAAAGCCATTTCAGTGCCATGAGACCCTTCTAAGGATGTATTTGGTGCTGCTGACGTGTTGCAGCCCCAGACAGGGTGCTGCTTTTCTCCAGGCTGCTTTGCCTGGGTGAGTTTCGGGGACATTTTGTCTCCTGTCCGATGGGCCTGCAGGAGAGGGAATTCGATGAGCGTGCTTTGCAGATGATGATGATAGAAGAAAAAGACTGCCGTGAAACCACAACAAGGATCCTCCCCCCCCATCTTTTCCTTGTGCTCTACCTTCATTTATCTCGGCAAGCTTGAATTGCAGTCCCATTGCTATTAACCTTTCGACTGCTGGCATTTTACCCAGAGCGCTCAGCCCCAGCTGGCAGCGGGAAGGGGAAGATTGGAGCAGCTCCGAAGTGATGAATTGACGTTGGCTCTTCACTCAACAACCACTCTCTGGAAAGTGGAAAAGACGTTGTGCAGCTCTGTCATCTTAATACCCTGCCTGTCCAGGTACCAACTGTAAAAGCCTGAAATCTGGGAACGAAGAAAAGGAGGGGGAGCTGCAGCACTGGAAGGCTTACTTTTCTTCCTACCTTCCACAAGTAGCTTCTTTGCCTCTGAAAAAGGAGATAAACTTTGTCAGCTCCCACGGCAACAGGTGCTTTCCAGCCAGTGCTGACAAACCAGGAGGTATGACTTTGCCTGCTGCAAGTTAGCCTGTCTCTCCCAAGGGTGGTCCCCTTCTCTCTCAATCCAGCACTCAGTTCCAGATATGACTTGTTTTCTTGGCTGTGCCACCAGGTTTTAAGGTTCTTGCTGGCCCCTTGGTGTTGGTTTTGGTGCTGCTGTGCTACCTTCAGTCCCTCTCAGAGCACCTCAGCACCGCGGATGCACAGTGCGATGCTCAGGGCTACCTTGGCTGGATCCTGGCTGTGTAAGTGCCAGTCCTGCCATCTGCTCTGTGCAGGGCAGGGAATGCTTTGTCCTGGCTCTCTCTGGCCTGTCAGTGTAGCACACGGCAGGTGCTATCATAAAGCACAGCGGTGTGATGGTCTGACCTGTTCCTTGGCAAGGCTCCTGTCCGTGGTCCAGCCCCCAGGAGCTGCTGGCAGATCCACCCATCACACTGTGAGTCTGCTGGGCCTTGCAGGAATGTGGCTGGGCACGAGCAACCTGTGTTCTGGTACCTTCATCATTCTGCTCCAGAGAATTGCACTAGATAAATGTCAACACATGACTCGATCTCCAGTTAATGAAGAGAGGTTTTTGCCTTTAAGAGCTAATTGTCCATCTTTTCTGCATAAGAAATTCAGAGGTTTCTGTTTTGGATATTTTTTTTCCCCTAGAGATGTGGCAGAACTTAGAGACATGCAAACACTGTGGGCAACATCTATTATTTAACTTTCATTACCATTAATATGAATTAAATTGATGGCATTTGTCAGGATGGTTTATGTGTGGTAGCAGATGCCTTAGGGAACTGATTTTGAAAGGAGAATTTCAGGAAAAGAGAAGTTGTTTTACTGGCTAGGAGGAAAGGGCTCTGGAGAGTTGAGTTTAGCTCTCACAAGTCAGAGCTGAATTTGCTTCTCTGTAGGATCTCGTGTAAACATTGCAAGGCCAGAGTTTCTCTCAAACTCGCCTCCCGTTTATACAGCTTCCTGAAGTGGGTGGTTTTTTGTAATAGGTGTGGGTAACCCAAATGAGATATGAGTTTAATAATTCTGTGTTTTCTTCAGGAAAAAATGTGAAAATACAAGAACAAGTGGCAGGTAAAACCTGTGTACATTTACTCAGATGTGACCGAGGAATGTTGGCTGTGATTTGAATGTTCAGTTGACCCGCTTGTGCAGTGACATAACTGGAATTTCTGTGTCTTACTGGAGCTAAAAGATGGCTATGTCCAAAAGGACATGACTTGGGAGATCTAGGTATACAATTTCTGGGGTGCAAGGGTTTTAGAATCATATAACTGGGCATCAAATAGCATGACTGTCTGAGTGGACCAGGCAGTTTAAAGGCTGGGTGATCTGCATCTGGTAACTGCGGGTGTTTCTTTGTTGCTCTTATCTGCTGAGAGGGGGAGAGGAAGAAAGGAGAAAAAAAAAAAAAAGAAGAGCTTGAACAGAAGAGTTTCAGTTTAAAGACAGTGGAGGTACTGCAGCAGGAGCTGTTTCCTACCTCTGCTGGCTTCTGCCTCTCAGGGAGCGTGTCTGGGAGCACCTGCTTTAGTCATTAGTTGTGTTTGTGTGGGCTTGGTGAGTCAGTGCAGGCAGGAGGCCTGTGTCTCTTAATCCCCTTTACATTTCAATTCTTAAGCAATTTCAGAAGATAAACTTTTTTTTTTTTTAAGTGGATTTAAAGAAACGGGAGAAAATAAAAAGAAAACTCAAAGACCTTAATACTCAGTCACTAGTATTATGCTTAACTTAGGTTAGTGCAAGTGACTCAGTCTGAGATAAAGAAATCCAAATGCTTGTTATAATAGCGCAGATCTTGCTGCAAGTGGGAGATTTGAACTGCCATCCTCTCCTCTCCTCTCCTCTTCTTTCTCTTCCGATTTTATTTGCTGGACAATGTGTACTCCTTTAATAAAAGCATTGACTTGCACAGCACATAATGTGAAAGAGCCTCTCGAAACACCTAGGTAGTTGGTACTGGGCTAAAAGTGAAAGATATAGCAGAAAAACAGCAGCAGTTTTTCAGCAGCCTTGTTGGGAGCAGGAATCAGTCTGGCCCTGGCCAGACAAAACTCGTTGTTGTCAATCTGTAAATAGGGAGTCATTGTGAGCTTGCCAAGAAAGCAAAACAGTGTTTCTTCTTCACATTTCTTGCATCCCATGCAGGTGTTCTCCCTTTATACTGGGTATTTTAAGATTACCCTGGTGCAGAATGGGAAAGCTTTCCAAATCCTTGAGAGATTTCACAAGTTCCTGAATTTTATGCTCCCAAATTAGCAACAGTGTCCATGGCATGAGAAGAAGTCTCTCAATATTGGAGTATGGTAGATCTCCAATCATGTGAGAAACTAAAACCTGGTTTATACATCTAGATCAATGCCTGTTTGAGGAAACTTTTCACTGAACTTCCAGACTCTGCAAAGCAGCAAGCGTGGAGATGTTGGTCATGTAATAACCTGGTATAACATCCAATGGATAATTTGTTCTGACAATTTTTATGAGCATGAAAGAAAACCCTCATCAAATGCATGTCACACTTTCTGACCCTTCTTTGTGGTTCATTTACCTCCTGGAAGAACCACCTGCTTTCTGCTTTGATGCTCCATTTGCAGTACTTGAGAGAGGAATGATGATAGTGGCATGCAGCCACTGGTTAACTTCTTTCCAGATGTGTGCTCCAGATGGCTATCCTGAGAATCCACCCCAGACCCAGATTTCCTATTTAACAGTGACAGGCTTGATTCAGACTGAAACACAGTCTTCTGCTGTATTGTCCTCCTTTCTAAGTGGTAGCATCCATGGAGTGATGCAAGCCAAAGACAGTCCATAGACATCTAGACTTTTTCTGTTGTTGACATTATAAAGATAAGAGTATCAATTAGCCTTCTTAAAGCCTGTCTTGATCTATACAAATGGCTACAATTTGCTGCATTTCATGAAGATCAGAACTGACCCTCTGAAACTCAGTGTGTTGGCACTGGACAAACTGTTTGAGCAAATGCTACTTTTTTTAGGCATTCACGGGGTTCTCACAGAATGATGGCTTCTCTCCTTGTTGCCTCTCTCACGTTTTCTTTCCATCTTTCTGTACAATAGCACCAGCCTCTCTATTCTTGAGCTCTCTCAGGATGTTATTTGTTTATCATCTTTCTTTAGTAAGAACCAGTGTAGCTGAGTGATATAATTTAGCTTTATGAAGTCCTGACCATGGTAGAATGCAAAGTGGCTCCTCTCATTTCTCTGGAGCTCAGGAAAGCTTCAACAAAAGGAAGAAAACAAGTTGTGCTCTCTCCTTGTGCTCACTTCTCTATCTCTGTCTGCTTCCTAGTAAAAGTCCTTTTATTATTGTATTTCCTTTTTTTTGTTTTGTTTTTTTAAACATGGAATCAATAATTTTTTCTTCAAGTTCTGTTGATCATCTCAGGGTACACAGTAGAGCTAGGCTGAGCATTCTCCTCTCAGATTATGTCACCTGCAGATGTGATACTGGGCATAACAAAGCACATCAGGTCACGCTCTGTTTCACTGTTGGTGTTCTTGAGTTGGGATGAAGTAACCTCAGGGCATACTGTGACTCCTCTGCAAGAGAACATCTCTACTGGGGCACCAGGATGCAGCACAGATCACAAGGAAGGAGTGAAACCTGGAGACCCCCAGCAGCTTTGCTGTGGGGGATTTGCTGCTTGCCTACCAGGTTACAACACACAGGGCTGTGTGGTTACAGCACTTGAGAGGAACTCGGATGGTGTTCTCTGGGTGAAGTCCCACCTTTGAAGCTAACAAAGCCCCTCAAGCAACAGGCTGCACTGGCATTGCTGACATCTTCAGGAATTAGAAAACCTAGGAAATTACGGCCAACAGAGTCAGAAGAGTCTGATGCTCCATACCGCAGTTTTTAAAAAGCTTCACCCATGATGCATGTCTCGTAATTCCCTCCTGGGATGCAGCAAGAGGATGTAACAATTGTTTGGAGGATGTAAAATCTGGCCAAAACCACAAGGACACAGGGCTTCCCAAAGCTTGGATGTGGGGTTGTGTTGAGGAGCATGATGACCTCTAGGGTCAGCTGGAAACACAGGACCCAGGAATTCCAGCTGCATGATCAGAATGTTAAACCTCAGATTTTGGGAGGCTGTGACAGCTGAAGTGTCTGTCTGTGCACGATGCTGCAGGAGGGGAGCAGCACTGCTCACTGGGCTCCTTTCCATCAAGTCCTGAGAGTGCTTTCAACACCTTATTCCAGAAATTATGTCAAGAAAGGGCAAACATTCCAGTTATTTATAGGTCTTCTTACGGCCTTCCTTATTACTTCCTGGAGTCCATCAGGGTAGGCATTTATGTACTGCTCTGACCTTTTCTGCCAGCTCAAAGAACACAGACCCTCTGTTTCTCCACTGACCTGCCAGTGTATTCTTTCTTGGGAAGACAGAAATAAGAAAAGAATCCTCAAAGGAAGAAACATTTTCCTCTCGTTAAAAGATCCAGTGTGAGTATTCATAATTGACAAAGGAAGAGATTTTTGTACTCTTCTGGCTTTCTTTGTCATGAGTGTGAATCAAACTAGGAATTTTTTTATTTTTTTGTCACCTCCTCTCAGGATGATAGGAACAATTTTTGTCTGTATGAAGTCACTGTTGGGAATGTTTTCAGTACCTCTTTTGAACAGAAGCAGAACTCCCACAGCAAAGACTCCGTTAATCTTTGCTGCCCTCATCTAGATTGACTTATTCAGTGCATGAAGTAGATCATTAGCAACACTAGGGATTTCCCCCTGTCCTGTGGCAGAGAGATCAGTGGAAAGAATAAACAGGTGAGAGTGAATGTTCAGGCTGATTAGTGTATACACATATATTTTCATGCTTGGAGACCTTTGTAATACCTCCCCTGGCATTAGATGCCGTTTATTGACTCTTGTGTTGCAAAAGGTCAGTGGTATCCCCCTCCCAAGGGCCACTGCTTATCATAGATGGTATTTATGTTTGACCAAACTTCAAACAATTTTGACCTTCTTGGTTTTTTTTATCTGTGTGATTTAATGTTCTTTGGAGGGTAAGCGTAAGAAGAACTCTTCTTCCAGTCTTTCCAAGAGTCACCCAGGGGAGCTGGTTTTTTTTGCAAAGGCCAAGTTATCTCATTCAAGACATAATTTCTCTGAAAATAGAATAATTTAAAACCTAATTTTCTTACTTACAAACTTGGAATCTCTTGTGTGTGGGTGAGGGAGATGCAGATGTTTTCAGACACTTGGGAACTGCTCACTGGTTGGCTTAAAATATTTAGCTATTTGCATGCTTCATTTCGAGGTATGTAAAATAAATGGAATCATAAATCACTTCTTAAATATTCTATTTTGTGCTGGGTGACTGGAAATAACAGATGGCTGCTTACAGTAGGGATTTAATTTTACTCCAAGTTAGCAATGGGTTAGAAACCAGTATACCAGATCTTAGCCCCTTAAAGCTTTGGATCTATTTGCATCTGTCTTGGGAACTTTGTGAGGCATGAGATTTGCATTAGGTGGGTAACAGCTATAACTCTAGATCAGAGTCATCTTCAACACTGGGACAGTAAGGTCCAGGGTCAGGGGAATGTTCCCAACCTTCTTCTTGAAAATGCTGTGAAAGTATTTGGATAGTGTGGGTGGAGATGCAATTTCCACCTTTTTTAAAAGCTTATTGAAAATAATAAATCTGGAGAGTAAGAAGGGGGGCCAAAAGGAAACCCCAGGTACAAGTCAGAGAGGTCAGAGATCTAAAGCTCACTCACACCACCCAGCTCCTCCTGGCACTGTGTGCAAGTCAGCCTTTCTACACACAGGGAGATAAGGCTGGACCCTGGCTGCAAATGCCTCTAAGAGCCAGATGTGCACATGATATCCTCATTGTCTGTCAGCCCTGCCAATGCTTTCTCTTTTCATGCAGGAAAAGAGGAGCGGAAGAAAAGGGATCGAGATCCTCTGCCAGGAGGCTCGTGCTCTCTGTACAGCTCCCCTGCAGGGACAGCTGCTGCAGGCTGAGATTAAGTCATGAGGGGGGATTCCATGGGGCAAGAAGAGAATCCCATGTTTCTTGTGTTAAGAAAACTTTATAGAGATGTAGAGCTGTATCCAGCTGTCAACCCACTAGTTTTAAGTAAATTTTGAGTTGGAAATCCCAGCGAATGGGACTAGGTTACTCCAATATATTTCTAAGCAGGAGGAGAACAGCTTGCAGCAGTGTCTGGAACCTGGACCTGCTGTGGAGGCAGAGGCTCTTCAGATGATCTGGACTGTGGCCACAGTGCTCACCCATTCCTGTTGCAAAGCTAAACCTGCTGAAGTTGAGAACTGCCCTGTGCTATGCCAAGTAACATCTCCCTTGTGCCATGTGTTGTCAAAGACCATGCCTTGTTTTACTGGAAGCCAATAAAGATATCGGGGTGGATCTTTGGAGGCAGAAATTTCCTGTTATTGGGGATCTGGACTGGGCAGTCATGGTGATGCCTGAGACTACACAGGGATATAAAACCCTCATGACTGACGGAAAAGATAACTTGTCTTGTACATTGTCCCAACTTTTCTTGAATCTACTACGCACAGGATTTGGGATAATTTTGTCAGGTCCCTTTAAGCAGGCTCCTGCTAACATACTTGGAAATCTGACCTAACTCAAACATTCTCACATTTCCTCACCTGTTTTTTCTAGTAATGGGATCCCTGTTAACATAGGGGAGTCAATAAAACCACAAATGATGTAATAGCAGATGTGGCTCCCATTTCCATTTGCCAAGTCACTGCCTAGTTCAGTGCAAACATTTAGTTTTTCTTTTAGCTGCAGGTGAAGGAGTCTCTCCAGCAGTAATCCTGCAGAGTCCAGTGTACACACTTCATCTCCCGTGCTGGGTCCACAAGGCCAGTTTGGTGACATTTGGCTCAGAGAATTCTTTCCAAGTACATTTAAAGTTCAACCTTGATTGTGAGAAGTCTCCACCACAACAGCATCTTCATTACTACCAACCTGCAGAAGGAAGGAGAGAAGGAGCAGCACTCTTGAGGTCGATTTGCAGGCACAGTGCTCTTGGCTTGCTGAATAAACTGGATTTTGAGATGGTGCTGATGATTTTGCTTGCATCCACCAGAGAAAGGTTATTGAGCATTCAGTAAATCTCATGGGAATCAGTTATAAAGAATGGTATTTACAGGAGGGTAAACCATAAATCTTTATGACCTTCTAGCAGTTAGTAGCATTTAAAGTTGCATTATTCTTTTCTTTTTCCTGTAGACAAGGCTTTGATAAAACTGTCAGTTAACTTAAATAATCCATGGACAGCTGGGTCTTTGCTGGATAAGACAAGAAATTACTTAGTTGAATTTTAACTTGTTTCCTTGTTTTACTTCTTGACAGGGTTGGGGTTTTTTTCTCCCTTAAAAGATTAAAAATTAATTTAGTTATGATGTATTCTCTGAGGAACATTTACCTTGACAGGAGACAAAACCAGGCCCCCCATGGTCACCATTGTCTTCCTTTATGATCTTGTCAGATAGGCGATGACAACAGGACTGTGGAGAGTTGAGAAAGGGAATCTCTGTCATTCAAGTTGTTGCATGTTTGATCTCTGCTGTCAGTTTTTGATGAATTTCACATGCACAATGTGTATCTTCCCTTGTTACAAATTAGCACTTGGTATTTTTCAGGCTACCTGGGATGACCTCCCTCTTAAAAAATTGAAACGTATCTTATTTTGATTTCACGTTTTTAGTCGTGAGGTTTCAAGTCTTACTATTTTATTTACTTTAAAAAGAAATTTAAAAGTTTCTCCTTTTCCTTGTTCTTTCATTAGTCTCAGTCAATGCCATAATTTCTTGTCCTTTAGGTTTCACTAACTTTTTAACACTTACTGTGAACAGATTGCATATCTGATATTTATAAAGTTTCCAAATCATTCTTTGTCTTTCTGTCAGCATTTTTAGGCTGCAGTAGGCTGTGGGTGCTCGAGGTCAGAGCACCCATATACAAAGTCAAGTGCAATTCCCTACCAAAGCCAACATGAATATCTGAAAAGGAAAAGCAAGTGTCTGGGGCTTGGAAGTAGACAGTTTTGTTTTGTCATTTGTAAATTATGCAGTGCAAAAACTTTCATAAATAACTGGTAACGTATAAACATTTACCGTCTGGAGCAAGATTAATACACATATTTGTTTGAAAGAAAGGTACATGTTGCTCCAAGGGTTTGGTTTGTGAAGCGTTTAAGTACTTGCTTACGTCCCGCCGAAGCCAAAGAGATACTGTAAGTACAGATGGAGCCAGCTTTTCCTATCAACTTCTGCTCAGGTGTGATTTGCAAATGAAGTATTTTGGCTGGGGGGAACACTTTCTCTGGAGAAGCTACCGGTGACACATGGCACAATCATTTATGGCTCTCAGGCATTGCACGGGAGTGCATCACATCACAACAATGAGGGAATTAACTGATGCTGACAATTCAGTAACTGGGAGGGTATGGCACAGCGTGGGTATAGTTGGTAGTGCCTCATAGTTCTGTGTGCCCTTTGCTTTAAAATTAAGAAACAGATGGCTGGTTGGAGTTACTTGCTTCCCCTTCCCTCCTCAGGTGCTCATTTTATGCTAAAGGCAGCCATCTGCTTAGGACTGTTGACTTGAACCTGTGGAAAATAAATACTGAATAGGTTCCATTCTACTGTAAGTGACTTTTAAGCTTGGAACACCTTGCTGAAGTATTGCCACGCTCCCTTTTGTGTCTGTTTCTGCTGTGACACAGAAATGTATATTTAATACCCTAACTGGGGGGGTAGTACGAAATAGTTCTGAAACATTCGTGCGTGATGTCGTGTTTTGCTTCTGTCTGGGGGAAGATTTATACTCTCTAATGGGTATCTCACTGTGCTGCTTTGTACAGTGCAGCTGGACTCCTCTTTATTTACCCTTTTTATTCTAAAATTATCTGCCAGTGCTCCTTCTGCTTGTGACCAGCTGAAGGCATGCAGGAGTCTCCCGAAAGCCCCTGCTGCATGTGAATGTATTTTACTTCCAATCTGCTCATTTAAGGAAATATTTTATCATAAAATTTTCAGGCTCCAAAGCAAAGGCCTCATTATTTCCTCTAGTCTTCCCAGTCTCTCGAGATCTGCCTTTCTCTATTTCTGTCTTTACCTTTGTTGCTGTCCTCTTCAGTGGATGCCAAGCTCCCGGTAAAACAGGTCTGACTGGTCTTTTCATTTGTGCTTTGCTTTCAGCTCTGAAACATATCGAATTTGTTATTGAAATCCTACAGCATTGTGGCAACAATGTTATCCTGGTGCTGCACACCTCCGTGGCCCTTCCTGCTGTGATGTGTGCCCAGGTTCCTGCCCTGCCAGGCTCTGTTCCAGTGGCTTTGCCCCCCATTTCGTGTATGTGGGTGCAGTTTGTGCTCTCAAGCGCAGGTTTTTTCAGAAAGGGAAGTGTGAAATACGGTGGCATGAGCAAAATACGTACAGATGGAAAGAATAAAGCTCAGAGCTTTAGAAACTGGCTCAAAACCTCTTAGAAAATGCAGCCAATTGGGCTAGATGCTTCCCAGGTGTAACACTGTGGACTTCAATTCAGCACTGCTTTAACCCTAATGCCGTGGCTGTCTGATACAATCAAAGATGATCCTGGAGCAGAAACTATGGACATGAGGGACCTACATCTGCTCACACCAGCAGACACTGTAGTCTAACTCCTTTTGCATGGATGTAGGCATGTTATATGAGGAGATCACTCCTGATCACAGGAGGGCAGGGACTAAATATTGAAAATTCTGCAGTAGGCTCTGACTCAGACAGAAAAGTTCCTTTGCCACCACCGTGCTCTCCCTTGTATTGTAAATGGTGTAGCTTCTCCAAAAGGAGGGCACCTGTGAAATAATGAGCACTGCTGTCCATCAATTCCTAGCAGCAAGTCAGGAGAGGTGTGAGATTGCTGCAATCGGCAAAAACTTTGCTGAGAAAAATCATAATGGGGGTGAGGTACAATAAATAAAAAATGAAGGCAGCCAACAAGGTATAAAAGGAACATGACTAAAGAGAGGAGAAAAGTAGAATTTAAGTGGAAAAGAGTTTACAGAAATCACATTGGAACGGGCTGATTTTGCAGGCAGGTAAGAGGTGGCCTTTATTTATCCATTAGAATTGCACTTTGAGCTTTTTGTCTGCTTCTTTGTGCGGCTCTGCTACCTCTTCTCAGGATTAAGTCTCCCCAAATGAGCATAACTAATCCTTGCTTGCCTACTTAATGCCTGTTCAATTTTTTTTCTCAGAGCATCTTTGAGAAAACCGCGGGTGCTATTTCAGTTTTTAATTCAGTCCTTCCAGGCTGGAGGAGGGGAAAAAAGAGTCTGAACAGCAGTTGGTGATGGAGGAATTTCCTAAGCTTTGCTCCCAGGTCTGCACAGTGCCAGATAATTCGTTTTTTCAACTTGGTGCTGGAGGTCCTGCAGTTACCTGTCTCTGAGAAGGTGAAGCAATGTTTGCACGAGGCTTGTAAGGTGCTGAGTGACGCTGACAGTATTAGTTTGGGATTAGCCACTGCAGCAGGACCACTGTGGTGGCAGAGCTGCAGCTCAGAGGATGATCTTCTCTAAACCTCCAAACCTGGAGTGCCGAAAGCGAAAGCAGCAGAGGACATGGGCTGTTTTCATGTGTTTATAGCATTTGCATTACTCAAAACTTTGCCTCTGTCTGCTTCTGCGAAGAGCAGGGCACTGTGCTGTACACCAAGGCATAGGAGGCACTGTGAGCACATGGAGATGTTTTGATTTAGACATAAAATATATAAATATATAAAATATACTTACTCTTATTTACTATAGCCACATTCCCCCTTAATATGGAATTCAAAAAACAATATGATACTCCACGGGCAAAAAATACACCTCTAAAGATGCAAAGGAATTTAAACAAACAAATCAATTGCATCAGAAATTGCTTGACCATGAGTGGGATTGGAAAATAGGAAGGTCCTTGAACCTGGGCTGTTTGCTTGATTTCTGCTTCAAAGGAGGGTTTATTCTGCATGGTGACTGCTTCATGGTGTTTGAACTGTGTGATCTGTCAGTTGATCTTCACCTTGAGAAAAAAATCTGGAAAACCAAATCCCAACAAATGACTGCAGAATGACATAGGTTTTACTGCTCTTATTAGCAATGGGAAGTGAACTAACTGTTGGTTCCTGTGGGTCTGCTTCTGCCTTGATGATTTCTTAATATCTTTTGTTTCCTTCAAAGGTTAATCTCTTTTAGCTACCCTGTGATATCTGGCCCCTTTCCACATGCACCTGCTTTTCTCAGCTGGGTCTTCAGCAGTGACCTTATAACTCCATAGACAAACATGATCATTGTTGATCTGTCAAATCCAATATCCCTGTGCTTAAATGTTAGATGGATTTATGTTATTGCTTTGGGAGGAAATAATCCAGATGGGAATTCATTTTACAGGGAGGTCTTCTGCCTTGCTAAAGGGCTGTTGGTTGGATGAGTCACCTGTCTAACATCATCCCAGTTGGTTTGCTTCTTCATTTGTTCACACATCGATTTGTCTCTTGTGCGTAGACTGAGAATCAAAGTCTGATCCTTCCATCTGAGATTTGGTAATCCTTGCTTGCAGCCAATGAAGGACTGCCTCTGACTTAGCAGTGCAATATTTATGTGCCTGAGGCTTCACAGTGTAATGCCTATGCAGAGACAAGAGAGCAGACGAAGTCTGTTTATCATTTGGACCCCCACTGCTTCTTTGGTTGCTTACAATGGCAGTTTTAGAAGCCAGGAAAGGGAACAGTGGGGACAGCAAGTAAGAGTTAGCCCAGCCAAAACCCAACTGCAACTGGCTGTGTTGGAGGCTTTAGGAAATCACTGTATATGTATGACTGTGATCCCTGCTGTTCAGACCTCCAGAGCAGGGCCAAAAATGTAGATTAATGGCTGCTCTACTAAACATTATCACATGCTTTTCTTTCCAGGGGTGGGTAGAGTACACTGAGCTTAATGGAATAAAAATCCATTGCAGCAGAGTGACTGAAATGAAGTTTGTTAATGGAGGGACATTTAATGATATCTGCTATGGCTGTTTAGTCCGTAAGAAAGCATTTTCCAGCTGGCAGTGGCTCTGACTTGGCTAAAAGAGGGATACACATACATTCAATGTCCAGGGTTTGTGAGCTCTTACTTGAGTAACTGGGCTGTATGGGAACATCTCTCTGGGAGCAGGATGTGTTTGCTTGAGCTACAGATCTGATAGACCCCTTTTCCCAAGAGTTTGATGTCACCTTTGGCATCTCTACTGCTCTTGTAGTTTCAACAGCAACATTCACTGTTTCCTTTCAAACATGCCCTTTGAACATTTAGCTGAGGAGCAGAAACATCGTAATGTGACTAAGAGTTGCTGCTTGCTGACCATGCGTTCATCTCAGACAATTGTTTCCCCTTCTGACCGTAGAAAATAGCTGTAAATAAATCAAGATCAGCACTTCAAGCACTGTTCCTTTCATGGGTGTGTATGTGGAGACCAGCCAGCCCAATGGAGCCCAGCTCCATAAAGGAGCTGCTACTCAATGCAGGAATATAAATATTAACAAATTCAATTTCTCAGAGTGATAGAAAATCAAAACTAGCTTGAGGTGAAGTTACTTCAGTTAACTGCAGACTTGTGAAAAGACACAGGGACCCAAGCAAACTGGTGAGCTAATTATTTTCCAAAAGTGTTTAAAACCTACTTTTATTTGTCCTGTAAAACCTCAGAATGATGTTATCTTTATATATTTATATGTCTCTCTATATATCTCTCTATTTATTTATTTGTCATGTTGTTTGCACAAACCCTCTCCGTGCATATATTATATGCTCTGATTTAGCCCAGACAGGATGTGATGCTATTTTTTTTCAGCTGGTACAAAAGCAAATGGGTTGCTTTAAAGACGTGTGCATTTACTTTCTTAGAAGCTAATCTATTATTTCATGATGCATATTTGCTCTAAGAGGCCTGAAGCAGGGTGCATTCTGAGTGCTTTGTACCCTGTGAAGACTGAAGGCAGCTGCACTGGTGCACTGGAAAATCTCTTTGGATTTATTTGCAACTGTTGGTGCAGAAATGAAGGATTTGCACGACTCTGCATTATGAATATTTGGAAAAAAACATCAAGCAAACAAATGCATTTGCTATTCCTTTTCTATTTTCTTGATTCACCCCTTCCTCATGTGCCCAAGAAAAAGGAAACTGCTAGAAGATACTGTCTACCTAAATGCAAATTATTAGAGACATCCAGTGGTCATTTAACTGTCCTTTCTTTTGTATGCTTTGGGTATAAAAGACAGGTCCCATTGCAAACTGATGTTATGGGAAGTCCTTGCCTTTGGGGAGAAGGAAAGTGTGGTTTTCTTCCACAGTACTCCATAGTTTCTCAGAATATTTTTATTCTGATATTCTCTGGGCACTTTCTTCCTCAAGGTTGTTTAGAAGCTCTAGGCAGATTTGTGATGTGTTTTTTGGTCATGGTCATTTTTAAAGGGATTATTTTGCCTTCTCTGACCTGATTAGAAAGGCAATTTTATTGCAGTCATCTGTTAGCAGTGTGACTCTTTATGGGTTAGATAGATTGGGGGCCTGTATTGACCTAGAAAACAATTTGTTGTGAATCCCCCAAAGGAATGGTAAAATTTCACTAGTAAAGGTTTGTTGTTTGCTCACCTCTGCAAGTTGTGAGGGATAGGCTCATTTTGTAGGGAGAGTCTTCCGTGGTTAAAAATTCATCCTGCTGAATATTGCAAGGGAAGATTCAGGGACAAACTTGGAACATCCAATAGCCACAAGTTCTCAACTTTTTCCAGCTTTATGACAAATGAATACCACAGTGGGCTAAGATATATATGCCATCTCTTTTTGACTTTCCCAACCTGTCACAGACAGCTGTGCACTTGGAATGCTTGAAGTCACCATGTTAAGAGCAGCAGAACTTAGAACAGGACCTAAGCTTTTATGGAAGTGTTTTGAAAGAAAGTATATGCTGGGCAATAGCAGTTGGTCTCTGCCTTAGAAAAAGCTTAGCCCAGCTTTATGCAGGCTCAGTCAGAATATTGATTTGCTTTTGTTGTCGTTGTTGTTTTAGCTGGAAAGGCAAAACAGCTGTATCAGCACAGTGGGAACATCCTGGTCTCAGCCTCAGTCACCTCCCAGCATGTCATTCTGCCTGTCTTGATGGCTTGTACGAGGTGCAGCATCAAAGATGGAGAGCCCTTCTGTCTTGTTGACAAAAATACATGTATAGATTGGCATATAGAACTGCAGCAAGTGGCATTTATTCCACTATATTCTACATTTGCTGGCAGTACAGTCATATACTCAAAGTCAACGGCACTATCAATGTTTGCTGCATTTTGAGTACAGATGTTTGCTGGTGTATCCTCCTCTGCCAGATGCTTCTAAAAAACTGTTACAATTTAAAAACCAAGTAATGAAATTATGTTTCCAATATTAAAAAAACCTTCAGACTCATTCCTTTAACTGAAATTTCTTTAAAGAATCTATTTGGAGGGTGTACTAAGTTTTGAGGGAGACTAATGTGGCACTGTAGAAAGAACTGAAGTAAAGTTTGTAATTCTGCATGCTACAGTAGTGGGGAGATATTAGAGAAATAAATAAAACCAGTGGTGGTCAGTATAATTGGGAGTAGGATAAAAAATGGAGCTGTTTGAAAATTATGTTATTTCTGTTAAAAAAGAGGTAGCTGCTAAGTGGAATAAGGGGCTAAAAAGAAAGACATTGAGGGACTGAAGAAGAATAACTCAAGAACTGCATGGAGCACGCTCTGATATCTAAAGTTGGTGACACCTGCCTGCAATTTGTGCTGTGTTCAGGAAAGATTAGCATCCTGGATTGAGATTCCCTAAGCACCAGGAATTATGTGGTGTGATCTTCCACTGTTAGGAAGGGGCATATCTATACAAAAGCCAAGGATTTTCCTCCTGTGATGCCACGTGTGACATGTGCAGGCACCTCGTTGTCTTCTGCAGCATGTACAGTCCCTTCCTTGTCCCTTCCTGACACCCTTCCTTGTCCATGTTCCTGAGGCCTCCTGGTGGTGATGAGAGCTTGGGATGAGAGAGGGCCATGAACCCCTGGGAGAAGATGGAGCACAGAAAGCCAGTTAAAGACAGCCCATGTGGGACAGACATATGGCTGCACCCACATCCACACTCCCTTCTTCCCAAATCCATTATGCTCTACTCCCCATCTCTGTCGGGAGCTGCATGTACTTGGCTTTGTGGGGATTTTTCACAAGGAGGAGTGTTAGGGTTGGGGACCTGGGGACCTTCTGAGCTGGGATCCCTGTGGAGGGATGAGGTCTGGGATCAGGACAGAGCTTAGCTCAAAGCACATTTAGAGTAAGGTACCAAGCCCTCTTGGGTGGGAAAGGGCTTGAGGGAAAGAAAATCAGAACAGCGGCTGGTTTTGTTGGTGAAACCTACCCTGCTGCAATTTACATGGCTACTTCCAATTACTGCCCCTGAAATTGGTCATTGTCTTTTTGAAAGAACACTTTTTGTGGGTATTAAGTCAGTGTTTTGCTTTCACAAGGAGGGAATTGCTTCAAAGGTCAAACAGGTACTCCTCTCGCGTGCAGCCTCGCTTATGGTTCCACTCAGCCCCACGGCAGCAGCAGGCACAGCCTATCTGCTACATCTCCTTTTTGGGCCATGGGCTGTCCTGAGAGTCATAGCTTTTATTTCAAATTCCCTGTGTTTTGATTTTAGTTAGTTGAAATATAAATACAATTAGAGTTAGCAGAATACCTCTGGCTTAAATTTTTGCCCTCTCATTTATGCTCCAGGCATTCTGCTTTAGGCAGCAGCTTAAATGGGATCCAAACTAAGAAAAAGCCCACAGGTCCTGGCACAAAACGCTGTTTCATGTTTAAAGAGAAAGGTTGAGTTATCAATGCTTTGTAGTGATGCCTGCTCAGCAGGGATGGTACACTGAAAGTTGCAGCATGCTTGGATCCCGTTCTCTATCCACAAAGAAACCAAAAGGATTGAGGTCCAATTTGAAATGAGTGAGTGAGTTTGTGGAATGCATAGTAAATTATACCTGGAGACTTGAAAAGACCTGATTATTTTTTTTTTTTTAAATGTGACTTCAAAAACCCAGCAAACTCATCTATAAAAATGTAAGTTTAGAGTTTTTACGTGCAGTTAGAGCTTTGCATACATAAGCATTTTTGTATAGTTTGAGGCTTATGTTGTCTCTGGATACAAATTAAGTTATAAAAGCATGTAACAAGTTCCCAGAGGAAAGGCTGCTGCTTCTCCAGTGCTGCACTGTCACTTTACCTGCTTCCACAGTATTTACAAACCATAGTTTAAGGAGGGATATCTCAGTTTTACTTGCTCTGCCTTTGCTGTTTTTACAGTCGTACGATTCAGGGTATAATTTTCTTATTCAGTTCAATTTGCATTGCTGCTATCTCTTTTTACAGCTATCTATTTCCAGCTATGCCCGCTCACTTTAGCCTGTAAATGCAGACATCAACTACTGGAACTTCCCAGAGATTGATTTTATGGAACTTAACTGGAAATAAAATGATACCAATAAAATCTTTTTCTTACTTTGCCTTGACAAACTGCAGGCACACTCTGCCATGCATCTTAGGAAGGGTTCTCCTCTAGTCTGCGAGTGGTCCCATTTTCCTAGAGAAAAGGGAAGAGGGGAATGCTGCTCTTGGTATGTAGGGATATAGCAGAATCTGTAGCCCTGTAAATAAGGGACTATTGCTCTCAACTGGAGTCATAAACTCCTCCACTTTTTTTTCAATTACCAGCAGTTGCCATCATTTGAAAGGTGGTAGCAGAGCTCTAGCTGAACAAAACTGTTTTAAAAATGAGAGAGAATAGTTTTTTTCCTGATTCTTATTTCTGGGGAGAGAGGAGGGAATGAAAAAGAATCGGCACCCGGCACTGCTGAGCGGAGGAGGGCTCTGACCTTGGCAGAGTCGGCGCCTGAACTGAAGAGTCCCTGTAAGCTCTGCAGGAATTAGTTACACAGGAAATAGGTAGAGAGAGGATACGACAGATTCTACCTTCTGAGAATGAGACTTATGAATATGAGCAATTGGAAACCTTACCTTTTAATGGGGATTGCTGGAATCTGAGAACAACACAGTAGGGAGGTAAATGTTGGCAGCCCTCAGAATGGGGTAGGAGAGGTTATAGAGGAAGGGATATGTTTGAGCAGACTGCACAGCACTGGAAAACCAGACTGATTGATTTGGGCACACAAACTCTTATTCAAGAAAAGCCTGTTTGTAATAAAACCTCTTTCATTTGCTCATATATTAGCTAATTATGCACCTTTCTTTTATGCTGTTTTCTTTCCTTTATCTCAGACTAAAGGTTATTTCCCCCCTTCTGTTTCAGATACCATCAAAACACATTTATTTGTCCTTGAGAAACAGTATTGTTGTTATTAATGTAGCAGTAACCGTGTTCATGGGGTAATGAAATATCAGAAAAGCTCCAGTTTGCTGAGATAAAGAAATGTGATATATAGGAAAATAGTCGAAGTATGGTGACATAGTTTCAGAGAAAATAGTATGGTGAGAGGTTGAGGTTTAGTTCTTGATTTCCAGTGATTTTTCCTTATAATGTTTTCTACATTGTCTCTGCACTAGAATATTTATTTCTTGCTATTGTCATTTTCCATTAGGAAATTCAAGATCAAATATTGTTAAGACTGATGTTTCCTAAAAAACATGGAAGTAGTTGGACCATCACTGTAGCTATGAACACCAAAATTCCTGATGTTGTGGAGTTCTCCAGAAGTTCTGTACTTGCTGGACAAGCTCCATTGCCCTTAGGTGCATTTTTATCCTTGTGTCTGGTAAATTGGATTCATGGAGAATGCTGCTACCAGGTTCTTTTCGAACACAGAGTCAGATGCGAACAAAAAATGGAGACAACATCTTTGGGACTCATTCAAGAACCCTTTCACATTGATGGGAATTCCTCATGGACTTCCATGGGGGAAATTCTGCAGGGGTGGCAAGTGTTACCTTTCCTATCAAACTTGGATACAGCATCATGTTCCCAGCTTGGATTTCAGATCTGATGGAGGTGCTGGCCCACAACTGGGGCACGTACCTGCAGTTTCTGAGCACACCTGGTGGATGTCCCATGGGAGCTGGCAGAGCACAACCCCAGCTCTACAGCAGCATCCGGTGGTACGTAGTTGCTGCCTCACATCTGCTCTCTGCTGTCTTAGCTGGTTTCCCTTTAAAGCTTGGTTTCAAATACTGCTCAGCTGAAATGTAAGATGTAGACCCGAAATCAATCCTGCTGTAGTGCCTTTCTAATCAGCTGGCCGCTGGCTTGCACTTCGCAGTAGCTGCAGGGATTTTGTGAAGCAGGTCTCTGAGTGGGCTTGTGCCTTTCAGCAAAGAACGTGTCCATGGAGGGAGAGCACCTGCTGATTAATCTCAAATGTCCTTCCCAAAATTGGCTCCTTCCATCACCTCACTTGTGTCTGCCACCAAGTACATGAAAATAGTCTCATTAGACACATGAGAGGGCCTGTGCAAGCAGCACACTGAATTTATCTTTTCAGCAGGACAAAGAAGTATGTGATATTATCAACATCTGAACTATTTGCATCCTGCTGCTCCATCATTGCTAGAGTACTGGATTTGGCTAAATAATCCAATTTAAAGTGCACACAAGTATATTGCCAGTGTAGAAAGGAAAGCTGAAATGTTGAGAGTCCTTTTTTCTGAAAGTTTCATGAAAACTCTTTTAAACTTTGCTGTCTAAAATTTAGACCTTATGATGGTGCATCTTAAGGTGATCCTAATATCAGAGATTAGCCCTTAGTTACCCACTTAGGAGGTCCCTGCACCTCCAGGAGAAGAAGATTCCTAGCCAGGAATATCATCCCATTTCTTTCATGGATCTGCCTCATCAGCTACCACCAGGACTTAATTGCTTTGTCTGCTTGTATTAGGTAATGAGCATGTTTGCATGGTACACAAAAATGACAAGGCTTTAAACCATACAGGTTACTAAAATCAACTGTAAATCCACTGTCTTCAGAATTACTTGTTCAATGGTTACAACAACTCCTCGGCAGCTATTGCAGGTGCATCCACTTGTAACACAGGCTGTTCCAAGTCCAAATCACTTTACTGGGTCTATTTGGGTGACTTGCAGGGAAACATGATTTTGGAAACCAGATCAGTGCTGGGCTATTGACAGGCTGGGACTTGAGGGCAGTGTTAACGCACATTAAACAACCAAAGAGACAAACATCCTACCACGGCCTCAAAAAGCTACCAAGGATGTTTGAAAGTTTGTCTCTGACATAAAATATAGTGGACTGAGGGGGCACCATGCATGAACTGGATTTAGTATTATCTAAAATGCCCTTATCACCATGATGGCATTTTACCAAACAATCGTATTTAATAAGTTTTACCGCAGCTTATACTTGCTTGTGTGGTCCCTTTGTTGGCTCTTCCCCTGAACAACAGTGATGTTTCAAAATGAGCTGAATTAATTTTTTTCCCCCGTCTGGCAACAGCCATTCCACTTCTGCAGAAAAATTCCATTTTGTGAATTACTTAATCTGAAACAAAAGCTCAGGGAAAGTCCTTGAAATCACAGCACAGGTCACATAGGGGCCCTCAGCTGCTCATTTAGGGACAGATAGTAAGTAGCAGGTTCTGAAAATGCTCAGCAGGGAGAAACTTGTTTGTGGAAGGAAGTTATTCTAGAAGAGTGACAGCACACCTGTGCTTATTGTTCACCTGTTTTTACATAAAAACAAGTCCAAATTGGAACTGATGCCTCAAGAATCTGCTCAAACCTCAAGATGCTAGAGTTCCATACATTCTTGCTTTTGAAAATCCATTCATTTGTGCTAGTAGGGAAGGGACTCACAAGGGAGCCCTCGAGCTGGTGCTCAGTCTGTTGCTGCTGAATTTACACAAGGTGGTGAAAGAAGGTGTTCACAGCAAGGAGAGGCCCATGTGCTCAGGGCTCATTTCACTGTGCCTTGGTTCCTCTTCTCTCTCCATAGTCTTCATTTTCAAGTAGGTTTTCAGTAAGGTTGTTGCAGGGAACTGTCTGCATCACTTTTTGTTGAACAAAAGTTGCTCTCAGTCCCTTGTCTGAAGGGGGAGACAAGTCCCAGTCTAACCAGATGGATTTTATTCCCACCTATTTGAGATTTATCTCTTTCTTGCCTTTTTATCATCTTTTTCTTTTCCTGATGGCACTTCTTGCTTGTCAGTGGTTTAGACTGGGACCAGGAGCACATCTTTATGGTTGGACATTTGGATGTTGCTGGGGTTTTTCATTGAGCCTTTACCAGCATAAAGTCTGTCTCTCTACCTGCTAGGCTGTAGGATATAAATTATAATAAAAATTAAGCTAGTCTTCCATTTGAATAGGCAATTTTTTATTATGTATTTAGCTGATAACTGTTTGTGTTAGCTTGCTTCCTTTCTTTCTTCTCCATCCTAGCAGAGGTGCCACTGGCAGACTCATGCCCAACACCTGAATGCAGACTTAGCAATAATTTCAGGGTAATTTTAATGCATAAAAAGCACTTTTATTTGAGGAAAACCAAGGACATGGAACTAGAGAGTGCAAAACTATTCTGAGTTATTCTCTATATTTCAGTTTTGTGTTTTCCTTTTCTGTCCCATCAGTTAGTGGTAGAGTGCCTCCTGAAGCACCTGTGAAGTGGCAGGTCAAAGCAAAGGCCAAGAATATACAGATATTTTTGTCTTCATTTGATCTATTTTCAGTGTCTTGTCAGAGCCTTGCTCTATGGCCAATGTTTCCAGTCCATTTTTCTGTACAAATTCATCCTTCAATTTTGGTGCCAGTACCTGAGGCAACCGTCTGGGATTAGGAGAAGGACTTTAATTGGCCGGTTTTATATCAGCTTAAGAAAGATGATATTTTTATCATCAGGCCAGCAACAATGCTCTGGCAGTTATCTAGTGCTATAGACTGACAAGCTGGTTCCCATTAGTGTCCCAGCCCCCTCCATCCCCACCGTCCCCAGTGCAAAGGAGAAAGCTGGGGAAGCTGAAGCATCCTAATTTTCCAGATGACAGTGCGCCCAAGCCTCCCAGGGAGCTGCAGACAGATCTGATCCCAGCTGTGTTTGGCTCCCCTAAGTTTGCAGAGGCTGAGCCAGGAAATGGCTCCTTCCTCTGGAGGAACATGTGCCTTCCAGAGTGGCCCATAAACACGGGAGCCGCCTCAGACCTCCTGAGCTAACGAGGAACAAAAGTTATAATAAAACATATTAATGTGCCAAGAGTTGGCCAAACCACTGGGGTGCATGTTGGCAGAGCTGTAAAGCAGAGAATGAAGTTCAAAGTGCTTGTAGTTATTTACAAACATTACATTGTGTTGCAGAATAAATTACTTCATGGGGTTTTCTTACAGAAAAGGAGACACAGAACAGGTCCTCAGCTGCCTTCCCCGAGACATCCTGACCATAGTCCAGCTCTCCTGCAGGGTTCTGGATAGCAAACCAGATAGGAGTGAGGGAGGAAAGGGAGGGATATCCATTAAGGAAACATTCAAAGACACCTTCTTTTTCTTCTTCTTCAATTTTAAATTGCAGTGTTTTCCTCAGGTTTTCTTGTTCTTTGGTTCTAGGATATTATTTCAAAGATAAACGAAATGCCCTTTTTGGTTGAGATGTCACCCTTTCTTTTGATTGAGCAGGCCTATCTAATACTGAGGTTTACCAATTCTGCTTGCAAACTTTCAGTGCAGCTTGATATCATACCCTTTCCAAGCAAGTCAAAATCACCCTTAGAGAGAAGGGGGAAAAATGGCTTTACAGTTGGTTTTAGTGCTTTTTTGAGCCATAGATCTGATGCATGTTTTCTTATTAATATATAATCCCAGCAATTCTCCCCCAGCATAACTCAAATCTTTTTCTCCCATGAGCCATATATTTGGTACTAACCCACAGCATTAAATTCCTCTGTCCTGTGGCATTTTCATCCATTGCTTTTTTGTTACTGTATGCATGTGTCTGATTGACAGAATTACTAATCCATTATAATCATATTTTTGTAATTAGTCCCACTGAGCCTCAGATGCCTGCACACAAGCATAGGTAAACTACAGCCTGCCACAATATGTTTTTACTTACTGACAGCTCGGTGTGAAGGAAATGTCTGTCTAGTTCCTGCCATGGTTATTACAGATGCCTTTTTTCCCCCCCCCTTTAATTCTTTCTTTTACTTGGTCACTTTTTTCCCCCCAAGTCTCTGTTAATGTAGATTCTTTGTTGATTATAAATCACAATTAACAACTTCTAATCCTTAAGAATATCAGGATATATTGGAGATTGGAATTTCAAAGTCAGTTTTGAATAAAAACACATGGAAATGCATCAATTATTCACCAGGTAAAGCCTGAGCAGACATAGATGCCAATACCTGTTTGCCTGATGGAGGAAAGATTGCCAAAGCTTTCAGATTTGTCTTTTTGCATCTTTCACATCTCTTCGTTATGGTTGTGTTCCACATGCCATGAAATCTTGCATCCTATCCAGCCTTTTTCAGTCTTGGATGACTTTGAGGCATCAGCTCATTGGCTTGGCACCTCATTCCAGGTTTGGTTCTGCCAGTGGTCTGGGAAGAGCATTGGGAGAGCCCAGCAGAATCCACCTGAAGGGCTCTTGAGCAGCAAACACTATCTCACTCTCCAAAGACCTCTTGCCATTCCCTGCTGCTTGCTTTATTGCTCTGGACTTTGCACCCACCTGGACTACTCTGTGACTTCACTGTTGGTTTCACAAACTTTCTGAAATTTATTTCTAATAAGATTAGTGTAAATCTTGGCTACTTCTTGAACTACTATATTTTAATTTAAAAGGCCAAACAAAAAAGGGTTTAATAACAGACAAATAAGATAATAAAAGAAATTTGCTAAAGATGATGGTTTGGGTTGGCCAAAACCATAACTATTTAGAATATTCTTTCTATCTCTTAAGCAAAAGGCTTATGAAAGTTCATCTTGCTTCATGCTGCCCTGATGTTTCTACCCCCTGTACCAAACTTTTTTCCCAACAACTTGAGTTTCAGACATTAAACCTGAGCACCTTATCTTTCCTGCAAGTTCTTGATTAGGATGGAGGGCTGCAATCCCCAGGCAGCAGGAAATGAGACATCCAATGCATTCACTGATAAAAAGATAAATCACTGCTGCAGGGATCATCAGGAGAAGCAGAGATCCAGAGGGGAGCAGCAAGGACTTTACATGTGAAAATCAGCCACCTTCTTAATTACTGCTGTCATTAATCACCTGCATGTGTCATACGCTCTATTCTGGTAATGTGGTGTATAAGTCTTATGGCAGGAAAGGTAACCTAGAAAGGCTGTGTCTGGCTCTGTGTTTTGATCTGGCCAGCTCTGCTGGTCAGAATTCCAAACATAACCTCCTGCTACATCTGTAACCCTTAGGCTGCTGCAAGGGGAAGATGAGTTTCCCCTTTATTTTCTGTCTTTGACTTCCCTGGTACTCACAGCTGCCAGTGCACCCTGTATCTGAACCTTCTCTGGGGTGACAGGATGCAAAATCCCCAGCTCTCAGAAACCAATGTTAGATGGTGGAGGACTGATGTGAGACTGTCCTCTAAGTGCTCTTCACTGCTGCATCTGCTCCTTGAGCTGCTTGTCTCTCCTGTATAGGCAGAACATGTGAATCAAGCACACCAGTGATACCAGTACCAGTACTTGCTGGGAGTGTTGGGAGAAGAGTACCTTTTTTCCTGCCAGCCTTAAGGCAATGCAGAGGACTCCTCTCCAATTCCCACATCCCCTTGTTATTGTGGTATCAGAGATCATATCTTCCATCATCCAACTCCCAGGAGCAACTTTATGTGCTTTATGATGAGCACATGCTTGTGTGAAGCCTAAGTAATGAGTAAGTGCTGTGCTGAGCTGGGCAGCACTGAGCACTGCAGGACTTCTGCTGACACACTCACTTCCAGAAAGGCACAGGGGACTCTGGGTGAGACAAATCCCTCATTAGGAGACTCCTTCTGCAGAGCTGCTCAGTGCTAATTCCCTCAGCCACAGAGGTCTGATTTGGTTTTCTTCACCTCTTTTTTTTAAATTTATTTTGTATTGGGTTTGCATGGCAAGGTTTTTGTAGTGAGAGGAGGCTACAGCAATGGCTTCTGTGAGGAGCTGCTAGAAATTATGGAGCCAATGCCAGCTGGTTCCAAGATGGACCCACCACTGACCAAGGTTGAGCCTGTCAGTGACAATGGTAGTGTTATCCCCTCTGGGATAACAGCAAAGAAGAGGGGGAAAGACCTGTGCAGTTGCAACTGGGGGAGAGGAGTAAGACAAAGGCTCAACCCATGAGCCTTTCATTGTATTTTCTCTCCCTTGTCCAGCTGAGGAAGGGAGTGATCCAACAGCTTTGGTTGGCATCCAGTGTCCAGACAGGGTCAACTCATCACAGTTTTACAATCTTGTTGCTTAAATAGTGTGCTTTATGCTCTCTCTGGTGGCCTTAGGGTTTGTGCTGGGCTGTCTAACTGGAGCAGAAGCACCTCTGGGTTGTGCCTGGCCAGCACCCTGTCTTTGTATCAGGACAGATGCAACACACAAATAACAGAAAATGAAACTTTCCAGCACTTTGTGGTCAGAGCACACCCAAAGGGTTTGGGCTGAGGATCTGGTAATACAGCTTTTTGTGTGGTTGGAGCTCCAGCTGTAACATTATGAGAGATGTTTAAGTAAAAGGGATGCTGACTCTGATCTTGGAAGCCACATGTCTGTTGTATGGCTTTCTGTGCCTTTATGACCTGTTTTTTGCCTTTTGGCCTCACTGTGACACAGGGGTTGAGTCTACAGTTCCCACAGGTTCCTATAACAGACTGTGGGGTCTGGCATTTCCAGAGTTACCAGGTTTTGTTCTGGCAAAAGAAAGATTTTTCTTGTGCCTAATACAGATTGGCTGGCATAGTTTTTAATTTAACTTTCAAAAAGAACAAACAACATTGAATATTCCTCTATTTCTAGACATTCTTGAAAACTGTAAGAGAATGGAATGGAGAGCTTAGACTTTTGGTATATGGCATCTGGCAGTTGCAAAGCAGATGTCCTGGAGCATGAGGTGCTTATGATTTACCCTGTGCCAGGGTCTTCACTCCTGTTGATCTCATCACTGGGGGAGATGGTCTGATACTCTCCAGGGGCAGTGCATGGCTAAGACATGTTAGATATAAAATGATACTGAAGCAATAGGAAAGCAGCATCTTGGCTTTTCTAAGGTAGTATTGGTTAACAAAGCCTGTGCTGGTGTTTGATGGAAAACTCAGGCCTAGAAACCTTTCATGAATAAATTCATTAGCAAACCCTTTAAAAAGGTCTAACTCAATTTTCCTTTCCATTACCCCCAAAATGGATTCTAGCAAAAAGCCAGTTAAGAGGAACAAGGAGGGCAAAACCTGATCAGAACCTGCCAGTGTCTTTTCCCTCGGTCAGATGGGAGGTGAAGCTGTGCACGTGACAGGAGATGATTGTGTCCAGCTCTATCTGTACTCACAGATCCAGAGCACAGGAAAGGGCTGCTCAGGGAACAGCCACTGCCCTGGTGCTCTCTCCAATTCCATGTGAGGATGTGGAGTAAGACTAGGATTGAACATATGAGCTGGCAGCATTGCTTCTGCTCTCTCCTTGTTGGTAACAAGAATTTTACCCATAATAACATGTTTGTGGGAAAATAAATGGTATGTTCTAATGTTTTTCATTGGCACATAGCATGGACTTCCAAGAAAAGTAGGAAGCCAACCTCATTTCAGTGACTGGAGTCAGGACTCCCTTATCTATAGATATAGAATCACAATGGAAAATTCTCTGTGAAGAAAAAAGGGGGCATGTTACTTGCAATATAATGCATTTTCATGGGCTGTGTGGGCACACAGGAGTAGGTAGGTATTCCTTTCCCTGACCCCAGGGTTGTGGCAGTAAATCTTTCCACCTGCTGTGGGAAAGTCACAGATGGCTGATCTTTCGAGGAGAGTTCAGCTCAGAGTTATATCAGTAGGTCTGTTAGGTACTGAATAATGTATCCTGGCAGCAGTGTTTCAGTCAGTGACACAAATGTGACATTTGCCTGCATCATGTCTTTTTTCATCTGCTTCCCTTAGATCAAGGAGGTTTTAAATCTCTCTGGTGTTTTGGATGAGTGGTCATCTGTGGAAAGAGGGCCAGTTGAAGGTGAAATGGCTGAGACAGTTGCATCAAAACATCCTCAGAGAAACAAACAGTTCCTGAATGTGAACATGGTCCTCTCCCCAACAACTCATATGTGATGTGCAGCCATGAAATGAAACATTTCAGGAAATAAAAGCACTATGACATGATGCACACTGATGCTTGTTTGAGGGCTTTGAGGAACACCTGCCTGCCATGACCATATGGTTCTCTGTGAAAATGCTTGGGGTAACTATAGACTTAATAGAATTAGGTCTGCAACTCCAAGTAGGTCTGCAACTCTGTAGGAGTTAATAACTGATGAGCTTGCCACATAACTTCTTGGGGAGGCTAGTAACCAAAACCTTAGTTTGTTCAAAGGTTGAGAAAAGGATCAGGAAGGGGAATAGGTACAGCCAGAATACCCTGACCATGTGTAATTTAAGCTTAGTTAAATTTAATGCTTAGCAGTCCCTCAGAGCATTTTGAGTACTCTATATATGTTGGCTTTAGTAATATAGGCAATAGTGCTTCTGTACCAGAGGCAATGAAATTTGTTCTTGGTAAAATTGGGTCAGCATCAGGATTTTGCAGGGTTCAGCCCATCATCTTCTGGTGAAACTTCAGGGAAACTAGATTCCACAATCTTGTCCTCAGGGCAGCTGGCCTTGCTGTCTACCAGGGAGGTCCTGCTGACAATCACCTCAGAGTTTATTCAGGTTTTTGTCTTCTACAGAGAAAGAAAAAGCAATTGTTTACCCGTGAACTAGTGGGAGCTTGGTTTTCACAAATCCTTAACTCACCACCCTGAGTCAGCCCACCCCAACTGTCAGCCTCAAGAGGCATCTCTTAAAGTCTTTTCCCCTCCTTCTCTAAAAACCTTAAAATCATCCTTTCTACATGTCTGATGCCCTAACACTGCCCACCATTTTTCATAAAAAGTATGTCTGCATGCTAATAGATGTGAATGGAAGAGTTTAGTGAATTACTTCCTCCTTGGAGAGGATTACTTGTGCAGGGGCACTCTAGAAAGCTCTGTGGGAAAATACCTTGTATGGTTGTTTTTCTAGCTGCTCTTCAGAGCAGAATAGTGCTGGGCTGTTCAGTTACTTGAGGTGACAAACAAAATGAACAGACAAACCAAGTAATGGTGATTTGATCAAATGAAATCTTTTGTGAATAAACTTCCCAAAGTGGAGAAACCACCTGAGCTGCATGTTTGTCAGCCTGTCAGTTTTATCTCCCACCACCCCATGCCTGAGTGCTGCTTCAATTTCTTCAGTTTGATTGATTTACATGAACAGGAGGAAATGGGGGTGAAAAAGCAGGTATTTGCCTCTGCATCAAAGTGTGGGAACTGGGGAAGCAGAGCAGTGCACAGAGCAATTCCCAGAACCACAGCCTCTGAGGGACAATTATAAAGAAGACCAATGCATTGCAGAAAGACTAATTGTAATAAATTGGCCAAGGAACTTAAAACTTTGGTTGTGCATTGCAGCAAAACAAAAATTAATTCCTGAGAGCAGATAAGGCCCCAGGTTGGCAGGAGGCTGATGTAATTGGCTCTGGGTGCGAGCAGACAGTGCCTTGGCATTTGAGGGGGTGACTAAGGAATGAGAGCCTGCCCTGCCAGCCCCAGCACTGGAACTGATGGGATTTGGTGCATGGTAAAGCAGCAAAGATCATACAGTGTGGCCTCTGGATGATCACAGAACAAATGAGCAAATGTAGATAATTGCACAGCGAGAGCCATGGCAAAGGAAAGGCCAACGAGGCCTCAAGCTGGGAGAATCAGAATAGGCTCTAGATACAGGAAATATGGGATTGCTGGCTAAAAAATGGGACTCCACCTGGACTGGGAGGATTGCAGGCATCGGGCTTTGTCTTGTCCAGTTCTTCCTAAAATAGATTAGCAAGGAGAAACTGGAGTGTGGGCTGGAGATGCTCTTATGATACGTTTGTTTAGATTTTTCTTCTGTTTGGTTTGGTTAGGGTGTTTCTGTGTTTTTTGTTTTGTTTGCTTGTTTGGGGTTTTGTTTGTTTGTGTGTTTTGGGGTGTTTTGTTTGTTTGTTTAGTTTTTAAAATTGTAGCTACTGTATCCTTCCATGACAAGAATGGGACTAAATGCTGAAGTAAGAAAGGTAGAGGCATTGGTTGCAGTTTGCTGAAAGGGCTGCACTTAAGGCAGTCTAAATTAGTTTACTGCTGGGGAAGGTGATCTGGAGAAACCCATATAATTTAAAACATTTTAAATGTTTTAAATTATGGTGGAGATGTGTGGGTTTCCATGCTTTACAAGCCCCCAAAGAACTATATATCACAACCATTTTCAAGGAGATAATAATGGGTGGACGGAATATGACAATTCAAATTTGCCAATGGAGTAAAAATATCTCTTGCGCTAATGCAATTCTGCCTTGTGGGCTGCAGCTCCCTACATCACTCTTGCCTCTCCTGAATCTCTACATTGGGGTAGTATCTCTACAGCAGACAGAGGCTTTTTTGTCTCAGTTGATACATGGAAGAGCTGATGTGCTGGCTGGCAATGAGATATATCAATTTTTGCAGCTTTTCATATCTAGTTAGCTTAAAAAATATGGAATATGCATTTAGTCCATTCTTTCTCTTAGTGTACCTTCAGTAGTCTCCCTAAGGGCTACCTGAAACCTACTTTATCTGCAGAGGAGGAGTCACACAGGACTCAAATGCTTCAGGAAAGTCAGCACTTACACCTTGTATAGGTAAAGGACACAACCTGATAGTTGTTCAGATGCTGGGCTGGGTTCTTCTCTCCTGGCTAACATCAGCAAAAGGAATTTGGAGCCTTTGTAGCTGAGGTCGGTTGGTCTCTTTATGTAGAACTGATTTGTTTATCACCAAATGCTGTGAACAATTCGTCCCTGGATAACTGCTGATATTTGTTCCTGGAACTTGATGGTGGGGATGCTTGTTTGTGTAGTATCTATGTTGGAATTGCTGACTTCTTACTCTTCACATACATATATTGTATACATGCATTACTTCAGAAGGCTCCTCAGGAAATTGTATTTGAAATGGTTGTATTATTCCTAAGCTTGTCCTGGTTAACTCTGGGGAGAATGTGGTACACAGGCCAGGAACAATAGAGGCAATTTCATTAACTGCACTGGCTTCATGAGAGACAGAGTGGACCTCTGAGTCTGTTTTCAATGGGAAATGTAGATTCTCATTTCATTTTTCTCTGCAAAGCAAAGGCTAGTTATTCCACTTGAGCTATTGCATAAGGAGTACAATTTGGAGAAAACCCTCAGGATTGCTGCATGCTACGTGAGACCCAACAGTTCCTCTGGATGATTGCTTTCTGTCTCAATTTCCCTGTCCAGATGGTCTCTGTGCAGGATGGGACTCAGTCCTGTCTCAGGCCATATCATACTTGAGAGCAGCTCTGTGCTGGGAGGGATGTCACTGCTCTCCTGGCGCTCTCGCTGCTGGACGCTCTTCCTGGAGACCTGAACTCAGGCAGCTGATACAGAAGATCCACAGACTCCAAACGCTGCTTTTTCCTTTCATCCTGCTGCTGCAGAACTAACAGACGGGTGCACTAATCTGGTGTGCAGATGTCTGGGCTGCCTGAGAAGAGCTTTTCACCCTCAGTAATTCAGAGATGTATTTCTAATAAGATATGTGACAAACTGTTATAACCTGACAGTTCTTCACAATCGTAGAAAAATACCAATACCACGTGTTTAAAAAAGAAAAAAAGTGAGTATTCTGTGGTCCAGTAACTTTCCAGACTACTCAGTGGTATGAAATTACCACCACAAAATGCTTCTGTACATAAAACAGTAGGAACTTCTCTGTTATAAGTATATTTACAATGCATATCTCCTGGGTAGCTGCTAAATGCGTGAACATTACACTGGCATTTCCTCTTTAAACATTGTCATTTTATTGCTTTATCTATCTAGAGGAGAGAAGAAATTATCCTTTAATTACAATGAATTTAATGGTATTGGTTATGCAGCATTTTAGTTCACACACAGCATGACTAAGCTTAGTCTTATCACGCATCATTGATTCATCTTTTCATCCTGGAGCACTGAATCCTTCCTAAGTCTTTGCTAAAAGCAGGTAAAGGACTGTAAGCTGGTGATGTTCAGACTGCCTTAGTCAAAAAGGATCAAAATGGGACTACAGGGAGGTATGGGCAAGGTAGGTTGTGCTAGTACTTTGCTGTGTTGCTTCTGAGAAGGAAGAGGAAAGCATGGGAATAAAAAGCCTGTCATTATCAAAACACAACACTGTAACATGAAGAGGTGGAGTAATTTATCTTTAAGAAACAGGCTGACCTATTCAGAACTGTAATTTTAAATGTAAGACTAACCTTTGAAAATAGATCAAGTGATATAAATTATTAAGGAACAGACATTTGTCAGATAGATGATCTCTATTAGTAATTTTATGCATGAATGGTTATCTTCAAAGGTAGAGTTGCTGTCTGCTGAGAAAGGGAGTGCAAAAGAAGGTTACTTTACGCTGACGTATAAGACTGACTTTTAATCAGTGTTTTTCTAATCCAACAAAAAAAAGCTGAAGCAGAGTTGTCTCACTACCCAGACTGTGCAGCTCTTGAATGTTTTTGCTGGGAGAGGAAACTCCTGGTATTGTTGCTGATGTTCCAAAAATATTTTCCAGTAGTTTTGGGGCTGAAAAAGGTAGACATGTGTCCCCATTTGAGAATGGCTGCATCCAAACTGGGTGCCACTGGGATGTCTCAGCCCCTGGGCAAAGGAGAGTTGAAACCCAGAGACCCCTGATGGGAAGCAATGCCTGCTTTGTGCAACAGCTCCTTTGGAGGGCTGGGTTTGAATCCTCTGGGAGAGGAAAGCCGCGGGTCCCATTTTTTCCTGCCAGTATTCAGGAGGAATATCTAATAATGGATTAGTGTCTGTTACACTGATGATGTTTGGCCCATATATTGAACATGGAAAGGGAGAAGAAAAAGGGAGGTGTCAAGCTATTTGTGAAAAATGCTTTTCCACCATCTGATCACTGCTTTTTTTTTTTCCTTTTGCAAATTTCTCTTTTCATGAGTTTCCCTCTGCTTTGTTTGCTTGTTTATTTTATATGCAAACTACTTCAATGCCCTTGTGAACTTGTGATCCAAGTACTGCAGTGCACTTAATGTAAAACTAAATTTGAATTGTTTTGAGAAGCTGTTGGTAGGAGACTGTGGCCATAAACTTGATTTCCCCCATCCTCCATCCTTTGCATATGTTTGGCATGGAAAAGTAGGAGGGCAAACATAAATTTAAGCTATGTATTCATAGCCTCTTTGCTTCTGTAAACAGAAACTTCATTTTTTTTTCTCCTTTTTCTTATGTCTGCAGCTTTTGGAAAGTCTTGTCTTCCAGTCATGGATGCTGCCATTACTCTGCTTTTGAATGGGTTGTGCATAGAGTGTATTACAGCCCTTCCTCCATCCTTTAGTCACTCTGAAGCCTGTAACACTCCAGGAGAAGTTGTGTGCACACTGAAGCACGTCCCTGTCGAATGGGACTTGTACTCAGGCAGTCCCTGCACTGATGATTTTGCACAGTGACTCTTAGCCTTTGTCTTGCCTCTACAGCATAATATGATGTATTTGATCTCTTCTGACATCTTTATTCACTGAAAAGTTGAACTGGGGATAATCTACAATGTTTGGTGTCTGCAGTTCTCCTAGACCTGAATTAAGGCCCCAAGACTAAGGTTTCTAAGGGAATTGGAATTTATGACCCTTTTGACAATATCTGTGAAGAGATTTATTTTCTGAATCCTATTTTATTCAACTCCACTTGAGCAATTGACAGGGAAAAATTGAAATATAAACAATTACTTCAGTGTGTGTAATCTTAGTGACTTCTCTCTTTTCCTCTTTTATCTTCATCTAATTCGTTGCTGTGCCAGGATGAATGGTTTATGGTTAAAGCACTGCAGTGGGATGCAAATGATGCAAGCTTAAATTTCCAGATATGTCAAAGGCTTCCTCTATGACTACAATTAATGGTTCTGTGATCTCTGCGTGTACTTTTAGATACAAAAGGTATCTAAAAATATGACCTTTCCTCACATTCTCTTTGTCTTTTTAGACATTCAAAACCAGACTCTGGATATTTGAACCTCCTTCACTTTGTTTCTTTGAACAAAATGCCTCCTGTCTGTACTGGAGTGATACAGGTTAACATTTTGAACAAGCAAAAAAGAGAAGCATTTGGTGTACTAATTTCAGGAGCAACTGTTTTCAGCAGCCTGGAACCTTTCTGCGGTATATTGATGTTTCAATTTGTACAGAGTAGCAGCTGCCCTTAATGATAAAGAAAAGCAACTGCTCTGCTCTGTGATGATTTGACATGGCAGCAGTAGTCTTGCGGAATGGGACATGACAACTTGAAATATGTGATATGTAGATACGATGCCACAGACCTGTCACGAAATAACACAAATTACTAAAAATTATGGAAAGAGAAAACATCTTCAGAGCAAAAATATTGAGACAAAAAATTGTCAATTATCACATCTGAGTTTGAGGGGAATATGCCAGTTTATGTGATTCCTGCTGGAAACAGTTTAGTTTAAATGGTCCTTTATAATTGGAATTTAGCAAATCAACACAGTCATTAGTAGACTCCAACTTGTCATATACAAAAGAAAGATGGTTTTCCAGCATCTGCAAGGCTTTTTAGTATAAACTCTCTCTGACTATGGACATATATATGACCACCCTCAAGAGGCCACGAAGGCCCTGCCCATATTAATGGTAGTGCATCTCAACGGGGACACATCTGTAGAGCAAAACGGTGCTGAAGCTCCAGCCCCCACCCTACACACATTTCAGGTAGCTGTAGCCTGACTGGTTGGCTGGAGGGCAGTAGGTGAGCTCCTGGAGTGTATATTCCAATCTAACTTTATCCCAAAATAAAATGGGGCACACCAAGCACAGGCTGTTTGTACTCCAAAGCCCAGAAAAAGGAGAAAATCATGAGAGCATCTTCAAAAGCACACCCTGGTCCACAGTGAAGCACTTACACATGCATGTCCAAAGACATCTGGGCTCTCTGAGTGCTTCCAAAAGATGAACCAAATTGTTTATTTAAACAATCAGATTAATCCTGCTGGAGGTAAGAGAATTATCATTGTGCTGATTAGAATTGGATCAGTGGTTGATCCTTTTATCCAGGAGCTTCCTTCATCCAACTGGGCTTTACTGGTTCAAACAAAATGGAAATTGTTTTTGAATCATCTCTGATACTCGGTAATGGAAGAGCCAAAGCCTGACCTCTTTAATCGTTTCCATTACAAACAGTTTCAGTGTAATTCCTTAGACACTGTGTTGGACAAATCTTTATGCCAATAGCTACTCTGAACTTCCTTCCTCCCTTCCTGCTCTCTTCAGCCTCCTCTTTCTGTCAGAGGAGAGAGACTGTGCTTCATTCTTCTGTGAAGGCTTCTGCTGAACAAAAGCAATTGACTCTGAAAGTCATACTCTGACATCAAACCTTCGGACTTTTCAAAGCATTGCTCAGGGTTTTAGATGTGAGTCTTCTATTGAATTTAATTGGAGCTGTGCAGCTGCACCAAAGCTTTCAGGATTCAGACCCTGAAATATTCATGTTGCCTTTCTCATTTTCCTTTCTCTCAGTCACGTTTGTTAAAGTTTAAAGGAAGTGGCTTCCAGTTCTTGTAGGTGCAAATTTGTGCTTGCATAGTCTATGAAGGTATTAGCATTTAGACACTGAACACCCTTGATTTGTATGCACCAGTCACTTGGTAAACAGCTGAAGTGGTTGAATTTATGCTGTCAGTTAATTCTGGCTGCTAAAATGGATTCCAGTTTTTGAAAGTCCTATCAGATCTCTGCTCTCCCCTTACTTGCACATAGGATGATTTTGATTCTAGTGTTTTAATATTCCCCATGTCTAGGCAGAAGGTTTCGGTTGCTGGTTGGTTTGCTCTCAGTTTTGCAGGATCCTGAGGTGGTCCAAGGTAGCTTTCTTTTCAGAAGGAGAACATGACACAAGACAGAAGCAGGGTATTAAAATTTGGACATATTCCCTCCATTTGTGTAGCACCCTTGAACAGAAGGTCTGGGGGCAGGACTTGTCTTGTTGTTCGGTGTCTGAGAGAATCATAGTATATCCTGAGTTGGAAGGGACCCACAAGAATCTTTGAGGTCCAGCTGCTGGCCCTGCACAGGACACCCCAAGAATCCCACCATGTCTCTGAGAGCACTGTCCAAATGTTCCTTGAGCTCTGTCAGGCTTGGGGCTGTGACCACTGCCCTGGAGAGCCTGTTCAGTGCCTGACCACCCTCTGGGTGAAGAACCTTTTCCTAAATGGTATGTGAGTACTAGGCAGAAGGGCACTACAATGTAATTAGGATGATATATCAAAATGAGGATGATACCAATGATTTTAGAGCCACACCTGTAGTGGATTCTCAGAGGAATCTCATCTTCAGAAATTTTTTCAGAAATAATTGTACTCCATTCTTCTCACTTAAATATAGACCCTTCAGAGTTAACCAGCATCTTAGTTTCAAGCTTATCCATCTCTGAAGGTGGTTTAACGTGGAAGAATTCCTGATTGGTCAAATGCAAAGCAGGTCTGCTAAAAACACTTTCTGCTAAAAGAAGTAGGAGTGTTTGTTTACAGGGAAAAGCCCAGGAGAAAATAGCAAGAATGCAGTTTTGTAGTCTCTACCTCTCTGCTGATTTGCTGCATAACCTTGATTCAGTAACGTGCTGTCATCTCAATCTGCCATTGGTAAAATGGGTAGATGGGTAAAGGTAAAAATAGTGAAGGGCAATCTGTGGCAAAAGCTGATGTTTTCATGGCACTCCTCATTTTACAGAGTTGCTGTTATTCCAAGTATGTGAGCTCCTGTGCTTCGTGATTTCCTGCTTGTTGCTGTGCTGCTGAACTGGCCACATGCACGGCCCTCATCTTTGCAAACACAGACTGAAATACATTGTCTTGAAATAGATAAAGGCAAGCTGGCTGATAAGCAGAAAATCAGAAGTTCTGGTCCCTCATTTGCTTGTAATTGCAAGTCCACACCCATAATTAATGTTTCTGGGCTGACCTGAAGCCAGCAGAAGCAAAGGATATTAGGAGAACCTGTTGTACTTGGGTTTGTTGTTGTCAGGCTTTGTGAAATCTCTTGCATGAGCAGACTTCAGAAATACCACTTTATCCTTCACTCTGGGAAAGATTTGCTTCATCAGCAAGGTACTGCTATTTTAGCTGCCTCCCTTTCTAATTGAATTTAGAATGTAACAGAATCATTGCTAGCAGCACTGCAAACCTCCCCCAATTTGCTTTGGATAATTTTGTCTCACTGCTGCAAGGTTTTCTGCGTCGTGTTGGGAATACCCAGGGAAAAATGCAAATTGTGACACTGAATTACTTAGCTCTCCTCAACAGTCGACAAGATCTGAGAACATTCCCCGTGTCTGTCTCTGGCTGCTTCTGATTTCACTTGTTGCCATGTGTTTAGATTGGCAATTGTTTTGTATAGCTAGACCTGTAGTGTTAATATCCTGCTTTGATAATATTACTCTTCAGGAATATTAATGAGTGGCTTTTGTATGTGGCATCTTTAAAACCTTCCACTGCTGGTATGTTCTTTTTTAATATTTTTTTAAATGGTGAAAGAGCACTGCCGAGGGCCCCTTGGGTAAATAGTGTTTAAAGCAGTCCATGCATTTTAATTAGCAAAGAAATACATAGATAAGGATGAAAGATTTGTTTTCCTGAGGCAAATCATGAGAACATCAGGCCCACATGTAGCTTGGTTTAACTCCAGAGAGATTACATTTATATCTCTTCATCTTAATCTTAAAAATGCCATTCTGATACAAACAGTACAAATTAAGGCAAGATAAAGGTGTCTTCTCTGCTGGAGGTTTAAGGTCCTTTTTTCTGCACATTACTAAGGTGTCTTATTCAGGAGGGGTAAGAAAGAGTAAAACTAGAACAAGAAAACTGCAATATAATCTGTGTATGAGACTGTATTTTTGTATGTACAGGAAAAACATGGCTTATTTTAATTAAAAACTGGTCATAGTAGTGAGTTATTTGTGCTTCCTGGTCATGAACCAGTGGATCCATGAAGCATATTTACATGTTTTAATTATTAAAAATCAGTTTTCTCTGTTAGCAGGCTTCTGGTAGAAGATGCACATCTGATCCTCACCTTTGCAGCCGCAGGCCAGTCATTTAACTACTCGAGTAGGGTTGTTTTTTTTTACACTTGAGGTTTTTAACCTCTTTCGAGGGGTTAAATGACTGGCCTTTGGCTACACAGCATATATATGTGAGCACTCCTATGGGATACAGGAGTATGTTTTGAGGTGAGAGGTTAGCAGTGACTCATAGAGGTAGGGTTTTTTAAGAGCCTCCATCAGTCTGGTCACTCTGAAAAAGGGTTACCATTTGCTTCTCAGAGGGAGTAACTTAAACGCTGAAAGAAGATAAGGTCATGTATGGAAAAGTCTCAGGAAAGATGTTTTGCTGTGAATTCCTTTCCTAACTGCTGTAGCATTCCCTCTCTCTGAAGCGTATGGAGATTGTTATGTTTAGAGATCAACAAGGTTTGTTGCTGGAGAATGTCAGGAGGACAAGGAAGGTGCTGCACAGGCAGAGCTCCTCATAGAGCTGCAGCTCATTTCCACATATTTTCTAGTTTTCTAATGAGGTCATCAGCTCAGCAGCAAGGAAACCTCCATGAATTGGCTAATGTCAAGTGGAAGGGACACAAACTGACTGGAGACACCAGAGGGCCTCCTGGTCCCCAGGGAGAAGGCTGAGCCACGGATGCTGCTGCTTCTTCTTTCTTCTCTCTTTCAGAAGCAGCTGGACTTGCTCATGCCAAAACAGAGTGAGTGACTGAAAGATAATGGTGAGGTTTTTCTAAAAGCCTGCCTTGAGACCACTGTCAGCTCGGCTTAGATAAAGATGCCTGTTAGGTTGGAGATAAAGGAACCCATCGTACCTTGCAGTGTTCATTGTGCAGGAGCTGGTGTTAAAAGGTGTCTGATCCTGTGCTGTGACAGATGGTATATAGACCCAGCACTGCCCATCATGTTTTGCTTCAAGAGGAGACTAAATACGCCACAGACTTGATTGAGATCCTGTGAGACCAGAATAAGCTCATGTAGAGTTATTGTGTGTTATCAAACGAAGCAAAACATTTCTGAAAGGCAATATTGCCAAGTGCATACAAGACTGATTTGATTTCCAGACCTAAGACAGATTCTTTAGCATTACTGAGCCCAAGACCCAAACAGGAAAGGGATGGTGTTTGCTCTCGAGGTTGTGCACTGATCTAGGCAGCCTCTGGGCTGCTCTAATTAATCTCTCCCTTGATTTGGATTATTCAGAGCAAGGAGGGCAGGCTGGCAGCCAAAACCATTAGATCTGTGGCAGATGAGGGTCCCACACGCTGGAGGGGTCTGTAGCTCTGGCTCTTGCTGTGCTGGTGCCATCCAAATAGGGCAGCCCAGAGCTGAGAAAGGTCAGCCTTTAAGTGAAAGGCTCTGAAAAATGGGGGCCAGAAGCATAACCAGCATTATGCACAACTATGGCACACATGGGTAGATTTGTCAGAGAGAGCACAGGGTGGAAGAGCCTTCCACTTCCTCAGCAGAAACCTTTTCTGCAGAAGCCATTTACTGGTCTTTTGTTTTGGTCTCTTGAGAAATAAGTCAGTGCTGTCTCCAACCTAATTACCAGTGTAAAAGACAATTTATCACTTACTGAAGCTTTGATTGCTTTTTTCAGCCTTCCATGGCCTCTTGGTTGGTAGGTGGAATTGTGTACAAGATTGGCATTTTTAAAGGGAAAGTTTTACCAAAAAAGAAAAAAAGAGGGGGCAAAGAAAGAAAAGAAATAAGGTAAGGAGCCAAAAACTCAACTGTGCTTTACTGTCTGTATGATGTTTTTAATTCTTTTTTGAATGTAAGCTTTTAGTAGTTCCCATTTAAAAATCAGAAAAAATGAAACCTCATTTAAGAATTCCATCTTTGTGTTCATATTTTTTAACAATGTTGCCCCTGAGAATGAAGATGCAATTTCCCATAGCCTAAAATGCAAGAGTCAGCAGGAGAAATAGCTCACTTGAAAAAAATCCAAGGCATAATTACTAATTAATGTACAAGAAAAAGATTTGGTGTGCAAAAAGCTCTGTCTTTTTCTCATAGTTACCATTGATTTCTTCTGGACTTTAGATACAACCCTGAACAAGTCATCTTATGTTGTATTTTTGCAGATCAAATAATCAGAAGAAAACAGGTCATATGTTTTGATAGTTACCACATAAAAGGAAATGTTTAGACTGGTATGGCCATACTCAGGTTTGATTATAGGGAATTAAGTTTCTTCAAAGCAAATGGCCTTCTTGTACTTCTCAGTATTTCTCATGCAATTAGCAAGTTGGTTATATTAACTTTCCTGACAGATGATATTACTGATCTTATCAACTTTCACTTGTGTATACAGGGCTTTATTAATTTCTTGTTTGCTTATGAACTTCTTTGTCAACAATAAATTTGGTGGGTAAATGTGGAACATACGTCTCACAGTAATATGTTGTTTGCTTTGCTTATCAGTAAATAACAAACTTTTGGCAAATAAATGAAAGCACCAAGGGAGCAGGTGGGTCTTAAGGGGTTCTTTTGCACTGTTGGTACTTTGTCATGTTGCTAAGTTACAGTAGCTTCTGGCTTCTGCTTTAGAGAGTAGGAGTTATTTTTAAATGCATAATGAACACAGTACCAGGCACTCCCCAAACTGTTCTGGAAGTAGCTGGAATACAGGAGGGATTGTGAGTGCTGACTAAAGGCCAGCCCTAAAAAACACTGGTCTCACACAAAACCAGTTCCTACCATTGCATTTCAATTACAAAGGTGTGTATATTATCTAATTTTTATAAAATACCTTAAAAATAGCAAGCAGCAATTAGCTGTTGGATTGGATGGTGCCTGCCCATCACTCTCATAGTATAGTCCAGATCTGGAGTCCTCAGCAGCAGAGAGATGTGGACCTGTTGGAGCAGGTCCAGAGGAGGCCACAAAGATGCTCAGAAGGCTGGAGCACCTCTACTGTGGAGACAGGCTGAGAGTGCTGGAGGTGTTCAGCCTGGAGAAGAGAAAGCTCCAGAGAGACCTTAGAGCCCCTTTCAGTGCCTAAAGGGGGCTTATAAATAAGAGGGACAGCGACTTTTGGAGCAGGCAGATGGTGACAGGACAAGAGGAAATGGTTTTAAACTAAAAGAGGGGCTATTTAGGTTAGATATTAGGAAGAAATTCTTCCTTGGGAGGGTGGTGAGGTGCTGAAAGAGGTTGCCTAGAGAAGTTGTGGGTGCTCCATCCCTGGAAGTGTTCAAGACCAGGTTGGATGGAGCTTTGAGCAACTTGGGCTAGAGCGTGGCATCCCTGCCCATGGCATCCCTGCCCATGGGTTGAAACTAGATGATCTTGAAGGTCCCTTCCAAACCAAACCACTCTATGATTTTCTGAGAGTGTGGGAACGATCATGACTAGAAATAAAAACTTACACATTAACCTCCCTGAAGACAATATTCCAGAATAGATTATGTGTTCTTACTGAAAACTTAGTTCTTTGTATCACTGGTTAAAAGTTTTTATTCTTCATTTTGCAACAGTGATTTCATTATTACCACTATGAAGATAACAAGCAGTAACACCCACTTCTCTGAGTAGGAATTCTGTACTTGCTGTGAAGTCACCTGGAGTGGCCCTCACTACTCCTTCTGAGGCACCAAAAAGGAAACTGAGTGGTATTACTTAAGGTTCAGTTGCTCTGGTGGCATTAGAAAGGCTGAAGCTCTGAACTGAAATTGGAAAATACATACAGATTTTTATTGGTATTCCAGCTGGTGAGAGGAAAACATCATTTTCCCGCTGGTTAGAAGTTATACTCTACCATCTGTTGCTGGGCAATGTAAGGCCTTTGGAAGGGCTGGAGTTCAACTCCACTTGGCTTCAGGCTTAACCTTCCTCTCTAGTGGAGGAGAGGAGTCCAGGGGGTCAGATGGTGGGAGCATATGACTCAAAGCTGTTGGGAGACATTGGAGGATGGCCTGAGTCCAGGGAGATGAGCACAGGGTAGCTTAATGCAGAAAATTGCTAAGTAATGTGCTTTGGCAGCAAGTTTTCTGTGCAAGTGCCATGAAGTCATACGGGGCAGTGAGAGGGTAAGGGGTGCTCTATAGCAGAGGATTGGAACCCAGAGAGAGATGCATGAAACCAATGAGTCTACAAAAAAAAAAAAAAGGTGTCCTTTAGTTAAGCTTCTGGTTTATATAATTTAACAGTTTCCAGGTGAAGAGATAAACACAATGTGCTGCTTGCCAGAGCTGGGCAATGTTGGTAGATCTCAACACAACTGGAGGTGAGACTTTGACAGTATGTTGTCTAATCTGAGTTCTTCTACCTGGAGCTATTTTTCCATTCAATCTTTCCTTTTCGTCCTGAAATTAGTCCTGGACCAATGGTATGATATTTTTCATGAGTTCATAGAGCTGCTTCAGTTCTGCTTCTGATGAAGTCCATAGGTGTCCTATTCCCGCTGAAGATATTTCCATGGTTTGTCCAGGCAAGTGAAATGCTCTTCTCTGTTTGTTGGGGAGGTGTTAAAAGACTGACAATGTGGATTTTTTCTGGACACCTTAGTTCTCTCACAGGCTGAATTGTCTAAATTGTCTAAGTGAAACCTCAGAAACCTGTCTGGGGAGAACCATCAAGCCCCAGGACACTTGTCTAAGTGAAAAACCAGAAAATCAGAATAACTGTAAAGATCACCTAAGCACTTCTTTGGCAGTGGTTACAGGTATAGACTGACTGGTACATGGATAACCTGAGGCACTTCTTACTTCATGCTTCCAAGATCCAGCTGGGATGTCCGAGACAGAAGCATCAGGCACTGAAAAATGGATTTCAAGGGAATTTCACTTGCTGTCTCAACACGGCACTGTTCAGGACAGCCAGCCCTCTGAAATCATCATAAATGTGCTTCTCAGAGGAGACTGTGCTGGGTTTCCAGCCTCTCTGGGGTCTGGGTCCTTGTGCAGAGTGACATAGCTTTAGAGATGTCCTTTCTTAGAACAGATGAAGTCAATGGGGGGCTGCAGAAACGGGCTTTGGAAAGTCAGTGAATGCAAGGGGGAACAGGAGACTTTCCATGTGGTTTTAAACCTGCCTTTCTGGAGTCTACCTAACTTTATAGGTAAGGTTCTAAAATGCAGAGAGAGGGTCTGGTCGAATCTCTGTCCTTCTCTGCTCAGCTCTGTCAGAGTATCACAAACAAAAATGAGAGCACCAGAACACAACAGAGCTGCCTTGAGTAAACCTCAGAGAGACTCAGTGACCACAACCAGGCTTGGCTTCTTTTTTTTTTTTCTTTTTTTCTTTTTATGTAGAGCAGAGAGAAATTCTTAATTCTTGCACCCCCTGTAAGACTGATCATGGAGGTTTGTTAAATGTGAACCACTGCCCTGTATTCTCAGCGATTCAAGAGCAGACCTAGCTTAGAGCTCCTACCATCTGTCACTTGTCACCAGCACTGTCCCTCCAGGCAGAGCTGTGGTGGGACAGTGCTGCAGCAGCCAGTTGTAGAGCTGTGGGTGGAGAAGCAATGTAGAAGGATGATTATTCACTGCTTTTCACAATAAAGGAACTAGGGAGCATCTGAATCTCACAGCAGGTTAAAAACTCAGAAGCAGCATTATTTCCACACTGTGCAGAACTGAACTGTGGAGTGTGCTACCATGTGATTTGGTGGGGATAAAAAGTTTGGATGAATTCCAAAAACCATTATGGAAGGAAATGCACTGACTGGTAATCACAGTGATGCAGAAAAGTCAGAGGCTGGTAACTTCTCCCAGTTCCTCACCATGGAAGGGTGTCTTTAGATCTCTCTGCACACCTGCAGCCAATGGCTGACAGGTACTGAGTTAGAACTCAAGTGCACAAAAAACGGTATGACAATTCCCATGTTTCTTATGCTGGCTCTGAAGCAAGATGCTTTGTGGATTGAGATGATTTTAGACTCCTTTTGATACTCAGTCTCAGATCAAAAAAGTGGCCAAGAAGAATGCAGAAAGAAGGGGCAGTATATGCATGTACGATTTATTATCATTATTTGCTATGGAACAGCCTGGCAAACCATTCAGTTTAGCACTCAGTTTGTAAAATAGCATTTGTATGACCATGAAATCTCTGCATTGAAAGATTTTATAACTGAAGTAGTCACACATGATGGTGTGGACAGCCACAAACACATTTGAACGTGCTAGTGACTGGCCATGTAAGAAGATGGCCTTCTTTACCCTATCAGCCCAGAGACACTATCAACATGGTTCACAGGCTTCTTCAAGTAGTAGCAGTTTATAGAGATCCTTGGCTTGTTAGAGATCCAAAGTAAAACATATTAGCCTCAACCTCAAGGAGGTTAAGATAAACATCTTCATCTTTGCTGTGAGCTGAGCGTGTGCATATGAGCAGTTACTGCAGATCAACCGATGTGTTCATTACACTGCAACAGCTTGGTTGGTACTACTGAGTCCTTGAGCTTCTCAGTTTACTGCAAGGGACTTCATTCACTGCCAAGCTCTTAACCCCTCTTTGTCTTTCACCAAGCAATTCCACTTGTGTTTTGTGCTCTTCTCTTCCTTTACCTGCAATTCCTTTGACATTTGTCCGGAACACACCTCAAACTCCAGTGTCAAGGTATAGAAACAAGTAGATCTTGTTGTTCTTGACCTTTTTTGGGACCTCACGAGGAACAGCCCTGAAGCTGTTTCCTCTGAAGTACACTGACCCATTTATATCCATGACAGATGCCTGGCAGGTGCCAAGATGCAGGTTTCTCACCTTGGGAAGGGAACAAAGGTCTATGCTCATTCAGCCCTATGGAGGGTTAATTACTGTTTTGCTTAAAAAAGCATTCAGCTGCCCTTAGGTATAGAAATTTATTTAAGCCTTATCTGCATAATTATCATGTTTATTGCTCAACACAGCTGGATGGATATGAAGCGTATGCAGTTTTTGATACACACTTTATGTCAGAACCATTACAAGGGAAAATGATCATCTCTTATAGCCCCTGCAAAGAGGCTGGCAGTAATAGTTAGTTTTCTGACTTTAAAAAACAAATCTGAGGACCAAATTTATTGGGCCTATTTACATATTTTTGATGCTATAGCTTCTCCTCCCTCTGTGGAAATGAGTGCTGTGGTGATGAACAGCAAGGATTTTGAAGGGTGATTGGTGACCTGAAGTGTTTTGCTTAATAGACTCGAATTGCAGAGGGAGGGAACTGCATCACATGAAAGTCGTTCACCTCTCAGGGACTCCTGACAGGCACCCAAAATCACCATTAGTCTTCAGAAATCATATCAACTTCTGACATCGGGATTGTTGAGGCATTTAACATAGGAAATGTGGAGTAGCCAGAAAAATGTAGAGAGCATTTAAATCTATCATTTATGTTTTATAATTAAGCTTGTAATATGAGTATTGCTTTATTGGAAACCACAGTATGTAGTATCCTTTACAGATAAACTTTTATGAGGTATTGGTGGGTATTTGTGCAATTGCAGTGGGATGCGAGCATTTAAATAGTTCTACTTTCACACATTCATTACTATTTCAAATTCCTGTTATTGCATGAGGCAGCATACTGCAGTCTGAGGGTTCCCTAGTCCAGCCTGCAGTCTGCAGAAGTCTTGAAAATACCTGCATCACAGAACCCTGGGGCAGCAGCTGCCTCATACGCTGGTGCGACTGCCATTTTCAATAACACTTGAAAATGAATATGAGATGTACACAGGAGCAAGGGACAGGGCAGAGATATCTGCTGTACATTTTAACTACTGGCAACCCTTTTTCTGTCCAGACTGAGGGGCTGTTGGGTGCTATACTGGAAAAAATAACATTTAGCATCATTTTGACAAAGCTAATATTATCATAGAGTAATTTGGGTAGGAAGGGACCTTAAAGATCATCTAGTTCCAACCCCTGCCTTGGTCAGGGACATCTTTCACTAGACTAGGTTGCTCAGAAGCCCATCCAGCCTGCCCTTAAACACTTCCAGGAATGGAACATCCACAGCTTGGGTCATGTTGAGTTTCTTATCAGCCAACGCCACCAAGTCCTTCTCTACAGAACTGCTCTGAATCCATTCTCTGCCCAGCCTGTATTTGTGCTTCCAACTGCCCCGATCCCTGTGTGTGACCTGGCCAGGCTGCAGTTGATGTCAGATATCCATAAGCTGTTTTTAACAGATCAAGGAAGAGTCACAGCTGATGTTAGTTACTTAAAATTTTGTTTGCCTCTAATTTATTCTCATAAAAGCACTCTAGTCTATTTGGGTTTGTATTAAGACAGATCACCAGCTAACATCTGATCTCAGCAACAGGGTTATGAAATGTGAATACAAGAGACCTAAAAAAGTAGCATTTTAGTTATTATCACCTTTATCAGTGATGTGAGAACTATTTAATTTAAAGCCTGGACTGTGTGTGGTAGGAGTAGGTACCAGCCAGTCTGTTGTCATTAGCTGGACTGCTACCTACTTTTATTTGCTTTCTGTTTGTTAGTTATACAAATGAACCTTTTAGTTGTGGTTGGCAAGAAGATGAACGTGGTGAAGTGACAGGATGGAACTTTTGCATAAAAGCCAAATTAGTTAGAAGGGAGGGAGGCAAACACCCATCACTTACAACTTCTCTCCTTTGCTACGTTAATCTCTCCATGTTCCATAGATGATAAATTACCTCTCACTTCCTTTCATTGGGATACATCTCTTCCCATGCTAACCTCTTGCCCCTACTCCTCAGTTACTCAACTACCTTCTCTCTTTTGGTCTAATCAATATTTCTAGTCAGACAAATTGCTTTTGACTTGCTTATTCTGAAGAAGAGCGTGTGTGTAACTTCCAACTGCATGAGCTGTCCTAAAAGTTACATAATCCACTCCTACAAACATTACCTGGCTTTCAGTTACAGCATTGTCCACATAAAATAGGTGGTGTCATTATGGCCTGATGATCACGGTGCAAAATACTGTAACTGTATTTTGAAAGGGCTGTTCCTCAGACAGCTCTTGAAGCTCTTACGTGTATGTAAGCCCTTTTGATAGTGAGAAGACCTCCTGGGCCACAGCACAGAAACTTATTTGCCCTTTATTCTACAGGTTGTGAAATTTGGGTGAAGAATTTAGAAAGTATTTAATTATCATTTTCCCTCTTAAACACTTTTCCAAGACAAAGCCATTTCAGAACTGAGCAGCTGTTTCATCTCCTTTCCCATTTGTCCTCTCCACTTCTGCAGATCAGCACGAAGTGTGAACAATTGATTGAGTGGGCCAGGGGATCAGTGTCAAAATCAGGAGTCTGAGTCTGGTTGAGACTCTCTGAAGCTGCAGGATACCATACTCTCAAGTGAACTTCAAAAGTTTGTGTTTTAGTTGCTCCCAACCACTGCCAGGTGACTTCTCTGGGTTTGCACTTGAGGAACAGAGCACATCAGCCCCGATGAGGGGTACCCTGCATCCTATGCAAAAGTGACAGATGAGAGTTCTTGCTTATATATTTGAGATCAGGTTTTAAAAAGGTCTGAAAATGCACAACTAAGCCTGTCATTCAAATGTTTTTTTGTGAATTTTTTTTTCAAGAACATTTTTCAATCTTTCCAACTTTTACTCCAAATTCACTTGCTGTTATTTTGCTTCCAAAGTCTTGGGATGAGAAGTAGGTGAAATATTTTCATTACTCTTAACAGACTGGCTGTGCATAACAGTGTTATATTGCCAAGTAAGAGACTTTACTCAGCATTTAACTGAACTATTTTCCCAACTCACCTTGTTAACTTACCATCACAGATAGTACTTTTAAGATTTTGATTAGCTTAGAGAAGTCTCCAGTTTATTAAAACGTCTTCCTTTCTCTTCTGTGGATACAATTCAGCATGTTTCCTCACCATGGGATAAACAAAGCTTCCTACAGGTGATCAGTACAACATAAAGCCTCAAATTAGAAAGCAGTAAGACTTGGCCATTTCCCTTATTGGGTAGTACCTTACTCCAAATGAGGTGTCATGGGAACAAGAGTAACCCTGTGGAGAGAGGAAGAGAAACTGCTCCTTAACTTGCTTTAGTTTCATTTCCTGTTCCATAGCTTTGCTGCAGTGTGAAATAGGTGTTGTTGCCTTGTGAAGAGCAGCTGTGACTGAGACTCTGTGTTACAAGCCTGGGCTGAGTTGAGTGCCCTAGATGGGAGACACTATGAAAGTGTCTAGTTCGAACCCCTCATACTCTGGACCCTGCTGTTAGAGACTGGATTTCCTCATCCATGTCCTTAATGGATATGGATGAAATTAGGAAAAAAACTATTTGATTTGCTCAGAGTAAAAGAGAAATACAGGAGATGGAAAGAATGAAGACCATGAAAGTTTCACATAGGCAATGAAGAGTCTGGTTCCTTGGAGACTCTTGAAGGATAACTCCTGTGGCATTTAAGGCATAGTCCTCCCTGCCTGCATTCACAAAGAGATCTTCCTTCTTCCCTTTAAAGCCTAGTACTACAATCCTCTGACAACCTGCATTACATTCAGCAGGACCATGTAGTACTATATCATATCATGTTGGTTTTTTTCCCCACTGCCTGGTACTAACAGGAGGTGACATTGCATGAGTGAGCTAATGTAGCTAAAGTAGCTGTGATGGTGTGGGCCATCACATGAGCTGAAGCCAAGAGACTGAAAAAAAATTAAGTGAAGAAAAAAATATTCTGCTTTTTGAAAACTGCAGGATTCAAAGCAGACATTGTTGAATTATTAGCAGAGATTTCAGCAATTTTTCCTGGGGAGGGGGGAACTTTTCACTATCTCTTTATGGTTTTTCAGGGTTTATTATCATAAAGTATTTGCTGGTGGCTTACAGAGTGTTTTTAAATATTCAATTTGCTTGCTATTTTTGGCAATTAGTCTCTGAAGACATATGTTATCATTTTTGCACCTTGGTCAGCTAAAAATGAACAACAAATAAACAAGGGATTTGAGGTTATTTTTGCTAATTGCAGACTTCCTCTTAAGGAAACACTCATGACCAGTGATGGTTGAATTAACAGAAAAAGGCCCTCAGGAAGAATTTGCTGAGGCTGTTATTAAAAATGTCTTGCAATCTTATGTTAATTCCAACAGCTTTTGGGGAGACAACAGCACTATGGGCTCTTTAGAGGAGCAGTCTATTAATTTCTGCTTTAGGAGCAGTCTCCCTGTGCCATTATTCACACAACTCCAGATGCAGCCAGCACTGAGCAGCAGGGGCTCTCTCTGTTTTGGGCTCAGTATCACTGTTTAACTTGCACAGTTTTGCTGCACACCAAACCTCACCCCAGATTAGCCAGTAGTCCAGGTAGTGAAGACACTCCTTTGATATTTGTGTTCTGGCAGTGGGTCTGTTTGATTCAGAACAAAGAAATTAATTCAGGTATCCCCTTGGCTGGACAGTGTATTGGGCTGGGTTACCTCTCTGCTAGATCAAGGAATACTTACTTATATAAAGTAAATTAAAAAAAAAGTTAGAAGACAGAGATGCCTTTTTTTTTTTTTTAGGTTGTATAAATGCCATGTCTCATTTAAGTGGATTTCTCCTCTGAAGCAGGTTTTTAAATGTGGGAAACCAGCTTTTGGCCATTTTGGGGTGGTTAAATCTGTCTGACTTGACCTCAGACTCCGTACAGGACATGGGAAATCTTTCTTAATTAAGGGCTTGTCTAAACCGATTCATCTCCAAGAAATTTTGAATCAAAGGCTTCTAATAAAAAGCCCACTGTCCTGTTATATTAAAAATGAACTCCTTACAGCTCCCTTTATTCCAAATTCTTATTGCTTTTTAAGTTTTACTGCACACTACCATTGTTACGTGGAGAGCACCTCTAATTTCAGATGTCTCCCTCCATGTTCATTGGTGTATTCCTGACAAAGAGCTCAGAAAAAAAAGCAACAAAGTTATGAGCACAAGGAAATGTAGTTACATAGAAAGGACTGAGAGAGGTTTGACAGAGCTTTAAAGCTGGGAGCCTGCTGGTGCCAGCCTGCCCGGGAGAGGAGGCTGCCACTCTCATGGCTGACGCAGAATTTCAGGCAAGGGTGTTTAAATCAGTGAATTTCATTCGATGTAACTGCTCTGACTTAACCTTATTTTAACCTTTGCATGACTGTGTAGAGGCTGTCGGTGTGAGGAGACACCAGGGGGATGTTAAAGCTGTCTGCATGGAAGAGTTCATTTTATAAATCTAAACTGAGCAGGCAGTTTGCTTGGAAACTATGTAAATTATTTAGCAAGAAGCAGTACTTATGATTTGAGGAGAGCACTGTACATTGATAAGCTGACTTTGGAGAGGTCAACAGCTGTGACTGAGTTGCTCAAGGTTCCCCACTCAAGATCTCTCCCTTGAGCCCTGTGCTGCACTACGTGCTGGCAGGGAGCACTTCTGTGTGAGCAGAGCTGGTGACACAAGAGCAGCATTTTTTGAGGGCAGATAAGCTGATGCTGTTATAACAAGAGATGCCAGGTTCAGTCTTCAAACCTGGTCACCCAACAGTCCTCAAGTTGTCATTTGAATCTAAAAGACCCTCAAACAGTTCTTGTGCAGGTCCTGTGGAGCACAAGTCCAGGTTGTAAAGCAAATTCATTTGAAAACTCTCTTTGCCTTTTCCTCCTTCCCTTCCTATTTTACCTTTTCCCCCGGTACTCCCTGAGTTGACGCTATCATCCTGATCTAGTCCCAGACTAGTAATTTCACACCTGCTGCTGTCTCTCTGGCCTTTTGTTATATTTTGACTGAAAATGTCAATTATGGACACAATTATTTGCAATCCTGAACAGATTTGCACAGTGCTCCAAATTTCCCGTGTGTGCAATTCTTTTAATTAAATTTGCATTTTAGATGCATGTTTCCTGGGGTTTTGGCTGGTGGCAGTAGTTTGAGAATGATGGAGCTCCATTTTTTCAGAACTGTGAAGGGTTTTGTACAAGCAGGTATGTCTCTTTCCATGTTAAGCTATCAATTTTGTGAGATTATTATTAGGAAGTGATAGTCTCTTTTGGAGGTTGTACGACTCAGTAATTTTGGAATTGTGACTTGGCTGTTTCCATGTTGCTGAGTTGCAAATTTGGGTTTTGCTGAGTGATAAATTTTTATTTTACCAAGTTGTGACCTACAAAAAATAGTGAGCTGTGCAGCCAAAACTTGCTGAGAGCTGGAGAGATCTGTCGTGCTTGGGGTTCTGAGGGACAGCGCTAAAGTTTTCCTGTTTATACTCTTAAACCTGCTTACAACAGGCCTCAGCTTAATTGCTCTGTTAACAAAACATGGAACCACAAATTCTTTTAAATGGGTGAGTAACACTCCCCTTCTAAGGAGAGTAGCTCTCCCTGGAGATATCCCTGTCCTTGTCTGCTAATGGGAAAGGAAATACGTACATTGATTTCAAGGGATACTGGATTTGGCTTCAAGAATCTCCTGTATTTCATGCACTTTTAATCTGACCTCTTTTGTAGGAAGCAACCTAAATATCAACCCAGTGACCATTCACAAGGAATGGGATGCTCAGGCCTTCTCCCAAGCCATAGTTACTGCAAGAAGATCTTTAACTTTCCTCCAGAGTTTCCTTTGAATAGATCCACTTTAAGAGCACAGGTGAACAGGGAGCATGCAGGGCTAAAGAATGCCGGAGTGCAGAAATGGTCCTGATGTCAGCCAAATGAACTGGATCATCCAATTATTTTCAATTACAATTCCGATCCTTTCCTTAATGTTTTCCTTTGCTGATATCTGTGTTGGTAATGCAGCCAGCTCTGGCTTTATGATCCCCCTTGTTGCAACGTGCTGTGCTTAATTACTTTGCCTCTGTAACAAACAGACATTCTGAACAATTAGACGATAATATGGAAGCAGGAGAGGAAAATAGCTCAATATACTTTCATTTTAATTATGCTGATAGTGCACCCCATGGTTTTGAATCAATGCTGGAATAATGTTCTTTTGATAGTCTTCAATAACTTTAAACGAGATCTAATAAATTTGTATTTTTATGTGAAGTTTAGAAGGAAAAATCCCTTTGCTGTTGATTTCATTTTCAACTGAAAATCACAACTCCCGTGATCTATACACTTCTGTTCTAATTGAATGTCCATCCCTATTGAACAAATCACTTTAACACCTTAATTGCTATACTGGAAGGGATTTCACTTAAGCACATGTTTGGTACTTTCCTGAGTTGCTGCCCTCTTGCAAAAACAACCCTCTTGTGTTTTAGAAATTGGTGACATGAGCAGAATTATATTTAGAACTTTTTTTCCCTATACACCCTCACTACATTCTATGTATAATTTTTTTTTTTTAAAAGCTAATAAGCTGACAGTAAGCAGAGTAGACTCTTTGCATGTAGGAAGGAAGACTGGTGTTGTAAAATGAATGCCCAGCTGCTTTGTTCTTTAAAATTAAATTAATCTAATTTGGGAAGAGCTGCTACTGAGCCATGCTGACACTAACACATAATTTTGCTGTGCTGTGCTACACAGCCACAGGTGTATATTTAGCACCATAGATTTTCTTCATCAATACCACTATAATAAAACAATCACCACTGAATCAGTCAGTTTTCCAAGGGGGTATGGGGAGCACGCAGATGAACCCCTTTGTGAACAATTCACATGAAGTTACCACAATTTTCGAACTATGAATTTTGACATCTCTCCTAATATTGAAAAGGAGCTAAGGCACATGGAAAGCCTCTGTGAGCTGCCCTGATAGTCTTGAAATAAATAAATAAATAAAGCAAGCAAAATTTCAATAGGGCGTTCTAAAGCTCAGAGGATGTGACAAGAAATCAGTTTACATCATTGGGAAATGTTTAGGGTATTTAAGGAAATGCCTGAATGTGCTGTGCTTAGTTTCTAACAAGGTCAGTAAGGGCCATACTGCTAAATGGAGGTTCATTTCACATGTCTTATACTCCCAATCTTTCCTGGGTAATGTCTGGAAGTTTCTGGTGTTTGGCTGCCCAAACTTGGCTTTACAAGCCTCAGCACCTCTTGTCTCTGAGTGTAGAAATTGTCACTGAGGGCAGAAACTGTTTTAAAAGCCTTAGTTTGTGATGAGCACTCTCGGGAATATTTGGATTGGTAAAGGTTTTGCACAGGTAAGTCTGGTTCTGAAAATTCCAATTTATGTTTTCACAGTATTTTGCTTTGCCAGTACGGTCCCTTGAGCAAAAGTTTTGGAAGGAAAACCAGAAATCTACTTGATTTATAGTGATCAGGAGGACAAATGGTGCTGCTTTCCAAACTGAAAGTTGTGTTGTGCCAGGCAGCAGGTACAGCTGTCAGTGGGAAACGTTATTTGGTATCATCTGAGTTTCTCAAGCACAGCATAAGTGAAGTGCTTCCTGTAATACAGAGCAGTTATGGATAATATTTGTAAAGTAATTGCCATGCAATCACTGCTCCACTGCCAAAGATTCCAGTCAGTTGCTATGAATCTTGCTGTAAAAATCCTATTAGGGACAGTGCAATGAAAATATCACAAGTGTTTGGGAAAATGATGTGAGGTCAGTCAGTTTGATTTGACTTGATATGGGTGTTCAATAGAATGCACTGCCTGGTGTTGAGAGCTTTTTCGTTTCAAATCTGAAAAGTGGGAAGCCTCTCAGATGAGAAACGAGTGGAAAGATGGAATGCAATTACAAGTATTCCTGGTATCTAGAAAGAAACAAGAACCTGTTGTCCTTTGGGTGACTCCAGGTGCTGTGCTCTTTTGGAAAACAGACAAAAAATTCAAGTACAAAATACTGGTAGGTTTTTTTCCTGGTACATGGCAGATTTTTGATGAACATTGTTTTCTTTTACTTGAAAGATGCAACCTTATATTTTTGTCTGTGGAAATTAGATTCCTGATGGCAAATCCAACTAACTTTTCTTTGACTTTTCACCTAAATTAGAAAAATGTTATATCTAATCTAAATCCAATGTCTAATATTTTTCATTTTTCTTATCTAATATTGAAAAGTGTCTGATAGTATTTAACCTTAGTTCTGAGAGTTCATTGTTTTCTTCTCTCTAGTGATAAATATTTGCTCTTTGCTTGGAATATCTGTGATCCTTCCCTGTAGGATACCTCTTTGTCATAGTTTTTAGCATGCGTAATATAACTTTTTTGATGACTTTCACTTGAAAGCAGTGAGAAAAGGGATCAATTGTCAGCTGCTTTTATAACGTTTATAAAGTTGAGCAGTGCTGTGATTTCCCTGATGTTCTGCAAACTGTGCTTTCCCGAGTCTTTGTGCTGAGTCACCAAAAGCAGGATCTCATCATGTACCTTTTGCTGTCTACATTACCAGCCTATATGATAGTCATTGTTTCACTCCCTAAACTGAGCTGTCAGAGGAGCAAGCTGATTGCACCTCATTAAGGTTCTGCAAAATGCTCAGCTGTGTTTGAAGGAATTTGCTGTAAGGTGGCTGCAACTTTGCCTGACCTTTAATATAATTTATTTGGTTTTCTTCCACCAAGGTTCTCAGTCAGCAAAAGAACTATTCTTACTGGGCTGATTATCGTGAGGAAGTGTCTCCCTTAGCCAAGGGTGTAAGTTAGGTGTGGGATTTCTCTGGCAGGAGGAATTCAGCAGAGGTGAAGGAGCCGTGTGGCAAAGGCTGGTTGGTGTGAAATGGGATTACATGGGAATGAGCATTCAGTTCCAATGTCTGTGGCAAAACATCTCCTTTGCCACATTGTCACATTCAGTGTTTCCACCTGAGCTCTCCACAGTGCAGTCAAAACCGAAGTGGTCCACAAGAACTGGTTTTCCACCCAGAGGAGGGGATCCTCCAAGAAGGAAGGCTGGGGCTGGATGCCTTGGCCTGCAAGAGCTCTCAGCATTGTGGTGGGAGTTTTTGCTCACAGAGGAACAAAACTTAAATGCTATCAATGCTGTCCTTTCCATTAATATCTATTCTTGTGAAACTGAATTTTCTGTTTGCTTGTTTAACTTATTCAGTCCCTTTACAAAGATTTTAGTCCATCCAGAGGAGTTATTGCTTTGGGGATGCTGTGGTTCTGTGACTGACTCTGTGATGTGAAAGTGTCCTGGGGGTGCATTTTGGGTTTCCTGCTTTCAGATCTGCCTGCATCTGCAAATCTTGAGGGTGGACTTGGAATACTCAGTCATCCAGTCTCCCAGACTGGCTGTGCACATGCAGTGTGTTCTCTGAGAATGGATATTATCTTCCACTGAGCCTTTTTTTCTTCTCCCTAATTATTCCCTTTTCTTGATACTCTTGGCCAGTTTCTAGGGGCTTCCTTCTCAAAGAAAACCATTGGAGAGTTCTGCTCACCAATGACCTGGAAATGTTCTTATTGCTAATATTTTCTTCATAAAAGTTGTTTTTGAAGCCTTATAATCTAGTGTTCAACCTAGCCCAGAAATTAGAAACATCAATTTTTGTGTTGGTGTGATAGCTCTGTTGTAAACTGGTGTTGTTACTATAACATTGGTAGAATTCCAGTGGGGATTTGTGCATTGTATTTGGGGGGACTGCTTGGTTCTTCCCTTCACTGATCTGTTTTTCTTATCAATATTTGTCACGCTCCAGCAATGTTATATTTGCTCTTTCTGCAGAACACCAACTTCTGTTCTGAAATTTCTGTATTTTATGCTCCACTGAGGTAGGGAATGGATTTCCTCATGTTGTATAGCCAGGATCTATACAAATATCCTCTCACTGCCACTTGGAGGAATCTAATAGCTTAAGCACTTCATTAGCAGACTCCCACAGTTTCTACTGTTTCCTGTTGGCAAAAGAAATATTAAGCATTTTTTTCACCCTTTGCTTTTGGTGCTTCCACAAAAACAAGCCCATATTCAGCTTTTTCCAGTGCTGAGCTGGGAAGGCTGGCATTTGTATTTAAAAGAGGAATGTACTTTTGCATTCAGTGGTTGCAGAATTCAGTGAGACAGTGTGTAACATGAACTTGTAGGAATCAATTCTGTGGTTGAAGAAGAATCAATGACCCTAAACAGAACTAAAAATAAGGGTAGTGCTCTTTGAAGTGTTTACACTGTCACTGTGGAGTAGCTATGAATACAGGACAGGTTGGATACTGTTTGCTTATACTACCACATGACCTGGAGAGAAGCTGTTCCATATAAATGCAAGGATTCCTGTTTTTTCGGGTAAAGTTAAAGGTTTTGTAGCTAAGTTGGCAAAAATTATCTGCAAAAATATAATATTCCATAACTGATTAGCTCTGGAGCACATGATGCCAAGATGTGGGATCCTTTGTAAACAAATGAGCCTAAATTTTATTGAAAATTATTGATTTTCATGGTCAGAGGTTAACGAGGTTTGTCTTTCATTTAGCTCCCCAGCTCTGGGGAGAATAATGAAATTGCCTGAAGACACCGACCATTCAATTAAAATCAACAGATGAGTCAAGCATATTAGAGTTGATTTTTGGTACTCTATCATTTTTTTTTGCATTTTAGTATCTTGGGCTTTTGAAGAAGTGTGTGAAGGGATTTTTTTTTTTTAAACACATGGCTTGTTTTTTATATATATATATATATATGAGCCTCTGATGCCTGAGTGATAAGAATGCACCCTAAGACAAAATTACATGCATTAGACTGGCAGAGCAGGATTGATTAGATAAGTGTGCTGGGGAGAGAGGATGCATATAGAAGAGAACAGGGCAGGGAGAAAATATCAGAAGACGGCAAGATAGTTTTTCTTTTTTGTACTTAAAAACTTCATTAACAGTTTCTCTAGTGCACTAGACAGAGCTAAAACATTCCTTCCTATTTAATTTCTGGTATTGTGCAAATACACACAAAAAACTAAGGGTGCTTGACGGCTGCATCACTGATGCCTCTTCTCTCTGCTGAGCCTCTGCATTTCATTCCAGTAGCAGGATGCTTTTTTCCTCATTTGGAGGAACTTAATACCTGTGATATATCTGCACCTCTGACAAATTTGGGGAAAGCAGGACATAAGGCTCCTTCTGAGACAAGATGGTGCAGTTTTCTGGCACTTTGATCCCTGTTGCTCCAGCAGAAATGGCTCATGTAAGAGCAACTCCAGAGGTTGGAGGTCACCAGAGCACTGTGTGTCTGTGCCATGCGCCTTCTCAATGCTGGATAATGTCATTTCTGTATGGCCCTTCAGGCTTCCAAATGCTGTGGGATTCCCTGCCTGCCTCTCTGTGGCAGCTGTGTTTCACTGCCTTCTCTCTCAGCTGTACCAAGTGTCAGAGATGCTGGTGGGACTTGAGGGGAAACCTGGGGGCTCGGTACTGCATATCACGTGTTACAGCTGCTTCTGCTCAGGGGAGCTGCTTTTTTACCCAGAAGTAACTTCCATCCAGCTTCCCATATTGCTCTGTTACCCCGGCATAAATTGAGAGTGAGTCTGCTGAAAACTGTGGAGCTGCTGCCTCCATAAAGGAGAAGAAGCTGAAAGCAAAGCCTGACTTTCTCCTCTCTCTATTTATCTTCCTGTGTAGCCTCTACACCTTTTCAGGACAAAATGAGAAGAAAGTGAAGACAAAAGGAAATGCCTTTTGGCATACTTTTGCCCTGTCAGTATTGCTCATTTCCCAGAGAAGAGAAGAGAAGCACATGGTTTAGATGCCCTTCTTGTCTACACCGGCTGGATTAGACAAGGGACTCCAGTCAACTCACACACTTAGCATTTCCTTGTCAGGTTTCAAAGCTGCAGGCTTTCCTACGTGTTCTCTTTTCCTGCATTTCTCTCGTGTCTTTCTCACGTTTTGAAAGTGCAGAAAGGAATTTCCCACCTCAACCGTGACTGACTCTGTTCTGCCAAACCACGGTGGCGCGTAATTGTTATCCGCTTGTGAATAAACTGAGGTCTCTCGGAAAGAATTGGTTTGTTAAGTAGTTGAGAAAAAAAGGAACTGGAGAAATCTAACCTTAGTAGGTTAAATTAGATGCTATATGGTGGTTATTCATGGAAACAGAGCAGAGTTGCTGACCAAAAGGAGCTTAAAAGTGGGTGCCCGTGAAATCTCAGCAGTTGCTCAACGCTCCACGAGTGTTCTGGCTGGCTGGAATGCAGAATGACATGCTCCTGGGTGAGTTTATAAAGGCAAATATTTTGACAAAGAAATTTAATGAGAGCCTATGGGGCTTAGTAAATGAGCTTTGTGGTGGTTTGAAGGGATCGTTGAACATGCTGATCCCTAAGGAAATCTGCCTCTCTCTCCCTCTTTTTTGTTGTTATGCCTCTGCCTTGCATAATGGGGCCAAACCACTCAGCAAGTGTGGTTTAACAAATCCCAGAGCTCTGTTGTTCCAGGAATCAAAGGTGAGTGGGAGGGCTTGATCTACCCATGGCATGTGCCTGAGGTGGGAGTTCCACCCTGTTGCATACTGTGAGCAAGCTGCAGCAGAGTAAATGGAGAGGAGGTGACTGCATCCCAATTGTTCCAGGCAATGAGCTGAAAGTTTGCATGGAGGTTCAGGCACTGCGCTTGATATTGCTCAACTGAGAGCATTATTCAGCCCAGCAAGGTGGTTCTGAGGGCCAGAACAGACAACTGATGTTTCTGCAGAATTTTTGACCTTTTGCACAAAGGAGTAGTGAAGGTGCCAAATGACTGCAGCCTGGTTTTTGTCCTCTCTGTGGGCAGAGGCAGCAAAGAGAATTGCTTCCTCTGAAATCAAGCTGATTTCTTCACAAAAGGCTGCAGGAAAAACTGAAAAATGGCACAAGATCTTTAGAACTTGAAATTCTATCACTGTGGGATACCAGAAGTTGTCTGAAAACCAGTGAGGAAACTCTTAGCCCAAATCAGACTGGAGTGGCTGGTATTTTACCTCTTTCTTTTCATGCAGATGACCTATACTACATGGGGCAAATTTCTGTTTGATGTAAAGTCTCTAAAGCTTGTAGTCATGAAGGAAATCTTTGGACCATGGGACAAACCAGGTCCCATGGTCAGGGATATGCAGGGATTTGCAGACCCACACAGCCAGTAGGGCTGATGGCTCTTCTCAGTGCTGTGTAACTGCCTATTGATAAGATTGTCCAGTGATGCTGCTGCCTGCAAAACTGAGAACTTCTATTAGAATTTGCATCTGCTACAAAGTAGTTTTTAAGAGTTGTCTCTTTTAGCACATGTGATTCCTGTCAAATGCTTCCTATTACAGAGTGGGAGATTTTTCACGTAAAGCAAAATATTTGCTGGTTTTCAGGTTGAAATCTTCCCAAGTTCGAGATAGGACATGTCCTTTAACCTTCAAAGGCACCAAGAATTACCTGAAAACACAGACAGTAGGCCAAGACAGACAGCGTGTTTAGCCACATGTGTGAAGTGAGTGTGAGACCAGGCAAAAACACCTTCATGAGCTGTTAGGCAGAGTGTGAGGGGACCAGGCTCAGTCCCACCCCTACTGCAGTGAAGGTTCTAATCTTTGCACCTTGTCCTGTGAGGATGTTCATGAAACTTTCATGTTGTTGGGAGAGTTCAAACTTGAAAGGTTTTATAACATTTGCCAAAGAAATTATTATTTTGAGGGTTTTCCATTTTGTGTTCAAATTCAGTGGTGCTGGCATGGTCCAAAAGATGGATTTCCACAGATACCCTGTATAGACACCCCTGACTAATCATGAGCTACAAGGAAACTAAATTTAATCAGTCTCTCAGAAGCACCAAAAGCTGAAGTTCTTATTTCAATCTGATTTTGTTTCTATGGTGTCCACAGCAGCAGAACATTGTAAAAAATTAGCATTCATGCTCTAGCCTTCCTGTGTGAATATCATGAAAGCTATTTCATCATCAAGAAGATTAACCAAACGAAATAGAAAGGTCAAACACTAAAAAACAGTTAGATGAACATTTCCATCTACTGAAAAAATCAATCAAGAATGAAAATTGGTTTTCAAGTTCCAGTAACCCCAAATGTATGTGAATGTGTATCTCTGAAGAGCTGAAAAGACAAACTGTGCCTGTCCCACCCCTCCAACAAAACACACTTTGGGAGCAATGGAGAAGTGATGGGTTTATTTCAGAAGTTCTAAGCACCAGCACATTCTGCTCAGTTCAGAGAGGGCTTCTTGAATGACTTTGACCTACAGATAACTAACAGTTTTCTACTTTCCACATTTTGCTGGCACATTTTGAGGTTTCTCTCATGTTGTGACATTGGCCATATTTGGGAGGGAAGGTTCTATGTGGCTACAGATTCTCTCCACAACACCGAAGAGAATAACAAGAACATACCTTTAGGAAAGGAATATAGGCAGCAGGGCATGGGTAGAGCAATCCTCCTTCCATCTGCTGCTGCCTAGGACCCACGCTTGGTGCTGTTGGATCATTGTCTTTATTGTCCTACTAGACCTCTCTTCCATATTGACACTTGCACACTTTTGGAAATTTCTATGTCCTCTTTCACCTCAACCAGGTGCATTAATGATGCCCTACATTTTTTTTATTTAAACTTTCCTAACAATTTCTGGTATTTTTCTAGCCATTGCGTTTACTTTTGAGGATGGAACTGAGTGTCACTGGGAAAGACTCCACCATCCATATGCTGAACAGCAATAGGTAATGTAGAGCCTATTGATTTGCATGTATAGACACTTTTCCCAGCATGAAATCCTTTCATTAGCAAAACTGGATTTCATCTTCCGTGTTACCATCCAGTTCCTGAGTGCTGCAAGTTCCTTATGCAATAGTTCTTGGTCTGCTTTAGATTTGATTATCCTGAATGATTTTGTATCACCTGCAAACTTTGTCTTTTCACTATTCATCTCTTTTTCCGGATCATTTGTGAATGGAAGTGTACATTTTCTAGTCTGTAATGATCCACCTTCAGAAACATTGATTTCTGCCTCTGAAATTTGCCTTTTGAAAAAGCATTACAGAATTCAATGAGAATTGAGAACCTTCACAGAATCCTTTTGGGGCTGTTTCATGAAATACATATATTCAGTAGCAAAAATCATCAAATACCATCACTTCTGAGCAACTGCCCTGTAATTTTTTTGATAGAGAAGAGCTGTATGTGTGGAAGAGGTTGATATTGAATGTGTTTAGTGGTGAATAAAAGTGACTACATAAGAGTGTAGAGATTTTTATTTTGTTTTAACTTCCCAACCCCTGGTGGTAGGAAAACAGCCAAAAATTTAGAACCACAAAACTTTTCACCTGTATGTTTATTTTTCTTTATGTTAGAGGGATTTTTTTTTTTTTTACATTCCCTTTGACAGACTTATGCTCTCTCTCAAAGCAGTGAAACCTCAGTCCCTAAGCTTGGCAGAAACAAGCAGCTGGTTTTACTGAGCTGTCCAACTCTACTAAAACATACTGTCTAAACGCATAGTTTGGAGCAGAAGGTACAAAATTTCCAGCCAAAATAGTAATTTCCTTTGGGATAAAATCATTTGGAGTTTATTTTCTTGCACCTGAGCCTATTGCTCCAGGGAGGATGTGGTCATTCACCATCTTTCTAGGTGTGAGCCAAGACTCGGATCCCTCTTCTGGTGTCCACGGCCATGACACTGCAGAATCTGAGTCTTGAAGCCACCAAGTCAGGGCTTAAGGCCCCAAATCCTTCATTACTTACATATATTTCCTGTTAGATGTAATCATCCTGAATTGCAATTTACCTTCATTGTGGATAACAAAAGAGGAAAACAAGGGCTGAAGAATCTTGTGAAAGAGTCCTGAAAATCAGCCTGGGTTTATTCAGACATCTACAAAGTAACGAGGGGCCATTTCTTGTGCTTCCTGCATTAATTTCTGTTTCTGTACCCTTGTTCCAACCAGATTTTCAGTTTTGGCACAGTACAAGTTTCTTCCCTGAGAATCACGATTCTTTTTAAACTTTTGTCCAATACCATCACAGACAAACTACAGGTCAGCTTCCCACTTTGACTCTCCTGCAAAGAAAACTTGAGTTCTGGTGTCATTCAGCAGCTGGGGGATGATCACAGTTACTGCCATGCTTATTTCAAGAGTGTCAAGATCGCTTGTCTGGAGTGCACCACAATAATAAAACCTACTTTGACAAGATTAAACCATATTCAATCCCTATTACAAAGCAGTTCTATACAGACACAGTCCGTTGCGACAAGGCACCCAAGTCGTGAATTTATTTTTATAATTTACAGAATTAGTTCAAAGAACTGAAAATATAAAAGTGATATGTCAGCATAGCCCGGCTACTTAACAATCCACTATTGTGGTTTAAAACAGCTTATTTAAAGCTCCATTTACTGTTACTCAAATAGATGAGCTACGTTAGCTTTTATGCAAGTGCTGCTGCCTGAAGAATCCAAGCAAAGCAGTAACTAGACACAAACAATCACTTCACCTCTCCCAAAGCTGATAATTTTACTGTATGTCAGGTATTCAAAAAACAGGTTTTCAGAGTAGCAAATAGTTGCAAGATGACTCTGAAACATGAATGCTTTCATAACAGTGTAAGAGCTAATGACCAAGGGACAGCTGCCTCACTGAGGGCAGTGGCATTTTTCGTGCTGAGAGCACAAAAATTTGTGCTGGAATTTTACCCTGCAAGTTCAACACAGTAGTTGTGTTTTGTCATTAACACCTTGGCTCCATCAGCTGAGAATGAATCAGTTCTGCATTAGCTCTTTCCAAACCTCAGGGAAGTTTTCTGGGGAGGCGTAGTCCTGGAGAAGCAAACTCGAGGCTGAATCGGATTACAGGCCGCATGCGAGTCCATCCACCAGAACAGTAATTACACCGTGGTGATTCTGCCATGCCTCTAATCCTGTTTTCCATTCTGTAACTCAGCTATCTTTCTTTGCAGTTATTTCTGATTTAATTCGCTATGCTTATTGCATCCTGTTCCCCTGTCCTGAGTGTGGGCAGAGCTATTGTTTCGTATCAGAGACCCAGCAATGGGAGAGAGGGAAGTAGAATTTCTTGTTTTCTATCAAAAAACGGACAAAATGCCTCCTGTGGGGCTTTGCTGGTTCAGTGCAGAGCTCTCTGGTGCACACCTGAAGAAGTCCAAGCACCTCCCAAAAGAAGTGTCAGGGATGTTGACAGTGCCATTGGACTTTGATCAGGCCCATTGGAAAAAGGCTTAGCACTCATGTTTCTGCAGCAAATGATGTCGGTACATGTGTGCCAGTCTGACGTCTGTGGCTTTAAGACAAGGATACCAGCGCCATCTAGGTAGCTGGGGAGTTTGGTGCAAAATCCTTTTAAACAAAGGTGACACTTCTGGCACTAGTTGTGACAGCTGACCTTTCCTCAGATCATTGCACTCCTAATGGATCTCTTAACATGAGCGGCACTGACACATGACAGAATTCCTCAGGCGTTCAGACGCTCCACGCAAGTTCATTAGATGTTACAGTTTACTGTCAGCTACAGTCATATCCTGCAGCTGCTGGGGAAACAGGGCATTTCTGCAGGTGATGGCAAGAATATGTCACCAAACTAGTACTCTGCGTGGCCAGGGCGGCTGGCACTGTCAAGTGCTTCAAGTGCTCTCAGCCGGAGAAATCTGCCTTTCTGGATTGGAAGGGACAGCCGTGGGAGAGAGCAGCTGAGGGGGAGACAGAATTATTCTTTGTTTTGTGTCTCAGAGATGCAGTTAACTTTTCTAGTTATGCTGTTACACTTTTCAGAGAGCCCCAGGAAGACACTGATCTGAAAGGTCACGGAACAGGGCTATGCAGCTCAGTAAGCACACGGCAGGTGTGAGGCTGAGTGAATGTCAATCCATAGGGTGCATGCTTAGAGCATTGGCTTGGGGCATGACATTGCTTCATGCTCCTTCCAGAGCCCATCTCTAGCATTATTTTTGTGAATAAAACTCAAATGCATTCTGCTGGAGACGTTTTGCTGTATTTCACCTTTTACCCCACAACCAAAACAGTTCTGTGATTCCACAGCTCTTGACTCTGAAATCCTCCCTTCTTGCAAAGGGATCTCCTGGGTTTACTGGTGGACTTGGCAGTGCTGGCTTAATAGTTGGACTTGATGATCTTAAAGGACTTTTCCAACCTACCTGATTCTATGACTTTAGCTTCTCTGTGAAGTTAATGCAGAAGGCATTTGGAGGTCCTCCTGTAGCATCTCCTGCTGATCCCCTGCCCAGCAGCACATACTGATTAGATCGTGGCTCATTAATCATGGGGAGTGCCTCTTTCAGTGTTTCCAAGATATAGAGTTATATCAGTCAGCACAAATAATTCACTGGTTTTGGATTACATTGTGGCATTTTTAGGAATAGGAGAGTGATGGGATGTTTTCTCCAGCTCAAGAAGCTTTCCACTGGCTGGCCGCCTTCATAAATATTGCTATTGGCAGGGCTGGGGGTGGTCATTAAAACAAATCGTTTTGATATCTAGTAATTTCCTATTTCAGTGAAATTGTGAACCTTATAGATCCAGAGATACCCTGGACCAAGTGTAACTGATCTAGTTAATCAATTAGCTCTTATGATAATTAATCTTCCTGGATTAAAAGGGAAGTCCTGTTGTGAACTATACAAATTAAGGAGTGTTGTTTATATTAGGGCTCTTCTCAGACTACAGTCAAGGCTCAGTGGGTATTTTAAGAGTATAATTTTTAAATCTTAAATATTATTTGTGGAAAGAGTAAAAGAATATTCTTTCATTATCTATCAGCTTTCTGCTTAACAGTAACAGCGCCCATGAGAGATGAGTCCAGCTACTGAATCACAGGAGTTGAGAAGGGCTGAAATTCAAATTTTCATTCACAAATGTACTCTTTTAAGTTGTAGTCAATGCACATAATGCATGTATTTTCCCTTGGTAGTACTTGGGGATAAAATATGTGTAATTTCAGTCTCTGTTTACGAATTTCAGTTTCTGCAGCAAACAGCAATGAGAGTGTAGTCTCCCTGCCTTCCCATGCTGCCAGCCATGTATTTCCTCCCTCTTTCCCTATAGTTTTAACATTTGTGCAGTGTCACAGTGAGTTGTATCTGTCTTATGTAACTGAAAATTAGCTCTGCAAAAAAATTTAGCTCTCAGTCAGTGTGCAGCTAACCCTGGAGAAGGGAAGGATATGAGCTGTTTGTTGCCGAGAGTGAGCAGGGAGAGAGACAGGGCAGCCCCTTCTGGTCATCACACAGATTGTAGATAATCAAATGTGGAGTTTCACCTGAACTTCAAGGATTTATTTGGAGATTCTTGGAAAAATATGGGCCTCTTTCTTTGAAGTTTAGGGACTTGTCTTGGAGGGTTTTTTTTTTAAATGAAAATATGACAACGTCTGTAGTATAATATACTTCTGTCATAAATATGAGCAGCTCCTTCCTCTACATACACATAAAAAGGCTTGCACAAATAAAATAAACATTCTTGTGTTCCAGGAAGGAAAGCGAGTTAGAAAACTTAAAAAGTCTTTAGTAGACCTTATTTTTTGATTCTTTTAAACAGAAATTGGCTCTACATTGATGCAATTCCTGGCATGGTCAAGCACCTTTTGCATTTGGTAGGATGGGTCTGAGCGTAGTGCACCAGGTAAATGCTGTGATGTTTCCTAGAATCATTTGAAAGCAGAGTAGGTAGTTTACTCTGTTTTCACCTGTTCTAATAAATCTAGATCAGGTGCTAAGAAATGATGCAGCTACCTGTCTGCTCCTCGAGAGTCTAAAAGCATTAGTGCATTCCTCTAAATGAAATATGTTCACTTCATATCATGTTACAATACATCATGTTGTAAAACAACATGACAGCATGTCAGGATGTGACAAACAACTGGTGCAGTGCATTAAGGAATTTAAATGAAAATTAGTTTAGACCATTTTTCTTCCCATCAGCTGGAAGAACAAGGGCTTGGTCTGACATTTGTAGATCAGTTAAGTAGCAGAGAGGATGGGTGTGTTTTTAGCCCTTTGCAATCCCTCGTAGGTGGTCTGTGTTGGTGGGCATCTTTGGACATGCTTAATTGACTGTAATGATGGGATTCTTCAAGAAAAATCTTCAAGATTCTTCAGGCATGCAGTCTTGGGGAAAGGCAAATGGTCAGTTATTAACCTCCATTGCTTTTTGAGATGGATTTTGGCAGTTTCAAAGAAAATATTTTCATATACACACGTGATTTTGCAGTCACCCTGAGTGCTCTGTCTTTCTGAAAGTCATGGTTTCACAAGAGCTTCTGACTTTCAACTTCTCTTTCTTGGTCTGCTGGACTCTCTGGGTTAAATTTTATTCATGATTATTTTGGGAGTAAACAGATTTAGTTCCTTAAAAATTATTTCCCTTTATTATAGTTAACAAAGAGCAGAATGTGATCTGTAAAATTATGTATTCTAGAAATTATATCCAGCTAATATTATTGAGACAACTCCTATTAATATTATACTACAATGAAAAATGACCACTTCTTAAACCTTGTATTTTAGTTAAGAAACTAGAATCTTAGTTAAGATTCAGAACTCATTCCTGTTTCTGAGTCTATGACTGCTTAGTTTAATTAATGAAGTCTTATGAAAAGCTTCAGGAAAGGTTTTAAAAGTTGAAGTTTTTGGTGAAGTTGGTTTTCAAGACTTTGCTGACCCTTTGGAAGAATTTCAGGGTTGATTTTCTTTTATAGACTTTGTGCTGCTGATATCCATTATGTGATTCTCATCTAGATACTTTATAATTCCATTTTTAATTGACTTTGAATTAAGTATCCATTTTTTCATTCAAAATCACTCCCTTATCAAAACCTCCTTAGCCAGTCTAGATGGCACTTAATTTACCATTTCAGCAGTTTCTTGCAAGAGCGATATTATGTAAAATGATTTCAAATGTTAATATTTTGCAAGCTTGGGGGGAAAGAAACTTTAAAAAGTAATTCTTTGAGAAACAGCTTATGCAACTTGTTTCAAAAGTTGCTGGAAGGAGACAGACAAACAACATGTTTGCACAAGCCTTGTTTCTTTAGGAAGCCCAGCTGGAGACAGAGGTCTCAAACCAGCTGGACATCTGGTAAACTTCTGGCTTGCTATGCAAGAGTGTGGGAGCTGGAGAATATTTTTACATCAAACATACCAGAAGAACCCAAAGCAGCACAATTCCCTTTTTATCCATAGAACTGGGATGTTTAACATATAGTGGTCTGTATTCAAAATTGAAAACATATTGGTTTATTTATAATTTCTTGGTACTTGGACTTTCAAGATAGATATAACTTTGTCCAGCGTTTTCCATCTCCCATAAACAAAGAGAAGAAAGCAGATAGATATTATAGATCATACCCTCTTCCTTATCGTTAATTTAAATGGGATCAAGATCTGACAGAGAGCCCTGAACTTTCTCCTGTTTTAGTAGGTGGCTTGTCTTATAAACTCATTTCTGGGGAAATCCTTGCAGGAAATATACTCTCAAGGGGAGCTTTGCCTAACTCTTACAATAGCAGTTGGGAACTTCATTAGAGCTGGTAAAGGTGGTAGTAATCACAGGACTTGGAATAGCATGTCCTTCCCTCAGGGCTACGAGAAGCTGTGCTGTAAATGACATTACTGCTCCAGGAAATCTTGGAGAATTGACATTACAGCATTTCAGTGTGTTTTTTCAGTAAGTAGCCTCACTTTTTGAGGATAAACTTTTTATCTGCACCTGAAAGTGCAAATTTAAACTTGTTTATTGAACTAATGATTGCAAATTTTTTGGCATGTTGCTCAGCATGTAGAGAATTTTAAGGGTAATTGAAGGATTGAAGTTAGTGTTCAGTCCTTTGGAAAATGCATTTTTTTGTGCACTCAGAAATGACCATTTTCTACCTCTACTGTATTAGACATAAATGTTCATTCAGGTAACATATTGCATTGATATTTTCTGGAGATTATAAAACCAGATTATTCTAGCACTATGTGTATTTTCTCGGTTGGTGTATAGGAGGCAATGGGGCAGATATGGAATGGGACATCCTGAAGAGGGACCAGGGAGTCCAGAGCATGATACTTCTCTTTTGAGGGCCCCATGGAAGTGCCTCTTCCAGATCTGCAAGAGTACTTTGCACATTAAGAGAACAAAGGAGCAGAGTTGTCTCCTGCTTGCCTCAGATAGCACGTTCCTAGGCTTAGCAAAAGATTAGACAATCATAGTTACATGGGCTGTGCATGCTGAAATTCATTGAACTGATTTCACATCCCATCTTTCCCAGTAAGACAATTAAGACCCTGAAGCACATTTACCTCTCACTGGGTTCTGTCCTAGGGCTGCTGCTGAACCAAAGTCATCTCTTCAAGGAAGAATTTCCCCATGATCTAGGGGTGAGGAGGTTGCACCCTCTGTTCTCTCTTTGCCTTTTTTGGGAATAAAACTCAATGAAAAACACCCTTGCAAATGTTTGGGTGATATTTAGAATAGATGGAGCGATTTGGTTACAACTTTGTAAAGGTTCTCCCTTTTTCACTTTGTCATTACCTGTGCTATCATGCAGAGTAGTTGAGTCCCTACTGAAGACAGTCCCTAAATGTCAAACCTGAAAAGACAGAGCTCTTTAATTAGCAGAGTCGTTTTATTCCATGGATGCTCCTTAAGAGCTTCCCTAGACCCTATAATTTCTGCTCTGATAGATTGAAAATTTTTTTATGTTCACTTCTAAATGTCTTTGTTTCTTCTGTAACAGATTAAATGAAGTTTTAACAAGGCTTATGGTGAGATTCCTCATCATTAAAATAACAAATGGTTGAAAAGCTGCCTTCTGTCTTGCAGAAATCTAACAGCATTAGTGGACCATAATCCAGCTGGTAACTGATTGCTAAACAACTGCAAAACCTTTCACACTTTGAGATGTTATCAGTACATAAAATATGTTTTCATGAAGTTTATTGAGCAGCTTATTAGCAGAGGTTAAGGCAATGAAGCTTCACAAATTCCATTTAGCATTCAAAAATATTTTATCTGAGAGTTTCAGATTCTTCAGATTTAATTGTGTTTCTTCAATCTATTCTGGATATATCAAAGTAATGGTTCCTGAAAGATGTGCAATGTTTTCTGGTTCTAGCTCAGTGTTTTTCTAGTTCTAACCAGAGCTAGTTTGAGAGATTAAGATATTTGTAGCCTCCAAAGATGGATAATTTTGTTTTGTTCGTATTTTAAAGTTCTTGTTTCATCAGAGGGATTCTCTCATCTCCCCTTGGAGCCTTTGCAAAACACTAAAATGTTGTCGGCATTGTCCCAGTGATTCTGTCCTCATTTTACCATTTCCCTTAAAATCCTCCACAGTGAGTGCACTCCATCCTAGCTGACTTGCCTAGGGACACATCCTTCCCAGCTGGAGGCCTCGTTCTCCATTGCATTGCAGATCTTTGATACCATTCCTGCAGCACGAAGCTGACGCGCTTCTAGGATTTCCTCGCACCAGAGGGAAGCCCTGTGTGATGCAGGGCTGTGCATTCTCCCTTCTTCCCAGATAGAGAAGGAGCAAAGGACACAGTTGTAGGAAAAGCACACATCCGTCCTCCAGCAGTTTCTGTCCGTCCTTACAGTTTCTTGGGCTTACAGGCACCCAAGCAAGAGCTGAAGTTGTCCTGAGGCTATTCTTGTTCAAATCACAGATCAGCAAGGAAAAGTGCTTCAGCCTGCTGCATCTAATTGAGGGACAAGGCTGGAACAGTGCTGGGAAACATGACCTTTGTTATCTCTCTCTATTTTTGACAGCCAGAGAGAGCTCTTCCATCAGGCAACTGGCTGGAAGCAGTCAGTCAAAGCTCCTGCTCAGTCCATCTGTCTGTCTGGATCCCTTGATTGTGAGAACCACAGCCTGTGGTCACCTTTTAATACGTCCTATTTTATACAAATCAAAGCTCTTTTTTCTTGCTGTCATTATGGTCTCATCCAAATTTCTTTCTGGAGAGTGCCAGCCTGTTCTCTGGTTTAATCTAGTGATCAAGCCTTTTGTAGTGTGTTAGCAACAGCATAAAGCATTTCTTGACACTTCTTAAGCCTCCTGGACACTGAGTGCTTGACAGCGAGTTTTATGGGTTGTTGGCAATGAAAGTTATGAGTGCTCAGTTCACAACTGAAGAATGGCACCACACAATATCCTCCTGGAATTGCAATTTTCCTTCATTTTCTTTGATACTGATAAGCAGTTTGGGTCCTGCTTACATGCTCTGCACACCAAAGGAGAACCAGTGAAAGGGAATTTTGTTGTTGTTTTTAATGCTGCCAGGATACCAGATCTTAGTGTTCAGTTTGCTGGATACAACATCTTGCCTATACAGAAATATTCAAAACCTTTATACATTTTTGTCTCATTTATTTGTGCATCCCCAATACACTCAGAGAAACACCCTATTACTAGAGGCTTTTACACTGTGAGTGTGTGTGTGTGGCTTCCCACACTGCCCCTAAGATTGCAAAACCCCTTCTCAGAATCTGTCATGTTACTGGGACTGTGTAGGAATTTTCCAAATCTCTTTTGAGCTTCAGACTACAACTTTGGGGTCAGCAACTGATCCTTACTACAGAAAGGACATCTGGTATCAGAACTCAGTCTAAGGAATTTGGAAATCTAGTGGAACTAAACAAACACAGTTTAAAGTCTTTATTAAATATGAAGAATCTGTTAGAGCTCTGTTAATTTCTGTAATAAATGCCCTTGAATTTTAAAAATTATTATTTATTTCTTAGATAAGCCTATATAGATGATTAAAAATATTTTCATTGTGTTCGGGCTAGCAGATCCAGACACACAAATGTTGAGGAATTTTTACCATGCAGGAATTACATTTTAAGCCATTTCATTAATTTCCTGTTAGAGACTGTTAATGTCCTATTAAATTTTAGTTGAAAGACTGCTTGGAAACCTGTAACCATTTTTAACCTAGACTTGCCTCTTATGTGGCAATTTCACAAAACTACAAAAAATTGAGGTTTTGGTTTACTCGAAGGTGCTTTGAGAGAGCACCATGTAAGCGAGCTCCAAGGTCACTGCTTGGAGTGTTGTTTTGGAATGCCTTTAAAAACATGACTGGCAAGAGATCTCTCAAAATTAAGAGTCTCTGCACAGATAAAATATGACAGCCCTGTCTACTGTGATCACTTCAGTTAGGCAGAGTTGTCAGTCGTTCCTGGTCATTCCCTTTGACTTTTGGACCCTCACTCTCCACACTTTCTCTCCACTGCTGCCCACCCTGGGGCAATTTTGGGACAAGAAAGATCTCATTCAACTCCTTGGTCTTGCCTCTCCTCCCTATTGTTTCTCTGACTGCCTTCTTATCTGCCCCAGATAATAAATTTGATTTTTACCTGTCTTCACCCACTGTATCTTGAAATGCAAAGGCACTCAGCTGAAACAGATAACGTATTGGAGAGAAGAAAGATTTTCATCTCTGCCCTTCAGCTCCTGAAGGGATGTGTAAGCTGTACCAGGCTGCAACAGGAAATCCCTTGTAGGTATTTTTTAATACATATTTATTTATTTATGTGTGCTAAGGCAGGCCACAGACCGGCTGCACTTTATCACTTTGTCCTCTGCCATGTCCCCATGATGGTATTCAAATGTCAAGGGGAAGTCATTAGTTTTGTCTCCTTAAAGAAAGTCCACGTCTTTTGTTGAAGTCCTGGGTGCCATCTGGCATCTGCTGTACTTGGGCATCTGAGCAGCAGGAGGTGGTTGTGTGGGTCCAGAGGAGAGAAAGGAAGTATCTTTATGTCATTCCTAAAATAATTCTACACTTCTGATGATCTGTGTGTTAAAAATAGGTTGCAGAAAAAAATCAGATAAGATGTCAAGAAATGAGGGAAAGGCAAATAAGAAGGAAAGATTTGTATTTAGCTTTAGTCACAAAGCAAGCAGTGAAGGTACTGGGGGGCCTAAAATGTGTCTCGTCTTGAGAAAGTACAATTAAGACTTTGGCAGAAGTAATGACTGACCTGCTTTTTGGAGTAAGGGCATGGGAAAGCAAAGGGACAGCCTCACCAGCCCCTCCCTTGTGCTAATGCCAATCTCTTGTGAGCAAAGATAGCCAGACCTGGCTCAAACATGACAGCTGTCCTGTCTGCAGCAGCTGGCTGGACCTGTGGCAAGGGCGGGGGAAACACTGCTGGCCTGTTAATTGGAAGTATTTGTAGATTAAATTTAGAAAATGATGGTGTAGAAATTATACCTGCGGGAGAAGAAGGACCTGTTAGGGCACAGGATGTCTCATCCTCCCTCTCTTACCTCAGTGTGCACAGTTAATACTGCTGTTCACAGAATTGTGACAACTTCCACTCCAAGTCCCTGAAGATTTTCAGTAGAAGCCTCTCAGTGAACCAAGTAATTATCAATAATAGAGGAATTTCCATCTTTGAAGATGCTGAGCTCTGCTGTTGTCTTATTCCCTGTGCCTGTCACCTCCTCAACATGGCTGAGTTAAGCATAAAGTACTTTTTGAGAACTTACTTGCCTGATCACAGCAGGATTTGGAGACAACTGATGCAGTTGTAGCTTGCTGGGAGTTCATCCCATTACTCTCTCCAGTGCCAATCTCTTTTTGGTGAGTGGGGTGACAGCGACTGGCTTGGGTGAAAAAGCCATCAGTCAAACTCAGTAGCACGAGGTCAACATCCAAGCATATTGTTAGATCCTAGACCATAGGAAAATGAGCTGGTGGTACATTCATCTCTGATGAGGAGTCATATCTAAGTGTGCAATTTTACAATGAGGAAAAGTTAATCTGTTAGAAATCAGAGAGAGACCATGAGCTGAGTGGTGCGTGTTGGTCCTGTCCTGTACATCAAGGCTTCTTGGTTTCTGGATGTGACATCCTGTCATCCCACAGATCCAGAGAGATTGTAAAGAGAAAAGAATGTGAATCTCAGCTACCTGCCTGCCTCTCTCAGACAGTTTGCCAGAATCACTTGTCTCTTACTGAGAAAGATGTCAGGAAAGGGATGTGTTTCAGGTGCCTGTCACTCAGAACAGCGGTAACAAGCTGTGCATCTCTCACTGTTATCGATCAGGAAAATTGCTTTAAATTAGCCAAATACCCCCCAGATCTCTACCACGTTCTGTTCTCTATTAAGAAAATTGATAAAGGCATCGTTCTTTCTTCTGTTGTTTCCTATTGCACTAAATTCACCTTGTGTTTAACATCATTGCTGGGAGCCAGTGAAGGAGTATTGCAGTAATGAGGATAATTCATATAGGGGCTTGTGCTGTTCAGAGATATTAGTGCCTGAAATACATCCAAAAAGTCTCAAAGTGGGTGGAACACAATTGCCTGTGAACTTCAGAGTGTGCATGTCTGGGACTTAGCACATGGAAGTTCTTAATGGCATTAGTGACTCAGGGACATCACTTCAAGCCTGCTTCTAGATGCTGCTGCTGTAATTGAGCATGCTCATTATTTTTAGGCTCCCAAATTAGGCATTCATTTGTGCTGTGTTTGGAATAAATGGAATCAACAACATGCCTTTTGGTGAAAGAGCCACAGATGCAAACAGAAGCGTTCACAGCTTTCAAGTCTTGTGTTTGTTTACGTCAGTGAATGTGGACTGTTAGAGCAACTTCCACCGCTGATTATTTTCAATTAAAGCTTCAGGAATTTTTAGAGGAAACTGTCACAATACTGTGATCAGGGATATTATAGCCTCTGGATGCAAATTAGCTACTAAACTTTCCAACAACAGATTTACAGGATCTGTTTCAAATTAATTGCCAACTGGCCGTAAGCACCTCCAGCTCTTGCAGTCTGTCTCCACTGCGGATGGAGAAGGCTCTGTGAGTGTGCCCAAGCTGTTGGGATGTGGGTGGTGGTCTGCCTGGGAGGAGAAAGGGATGAGAACGTTTCTACAGTGTCCTTCAAGAACCTTTTCCACCAGAGCCTTCTCCTGGCAAATGCTGGATGCAAACCCAGCTCGGGTCCTGAGGATCAGTTCTCTCTTCAGCCACCACCCCTGAGCACCAGGCAGCCCCTGAACGCTGCAGTTGGGCAAGAGGAAAGTGGGAAGCCAGGTTCAGGTTACATAAATTTACTCCAGGCAGACCAAAGGTGTGTTCTTAAAAATGCATGGTGGTGTGGAATTGAAACAGAAAAGACTTGTGATGTTCAGGACTGAGGTTCTGCAAGACAGTAAGATGCAGGGTAAATTTACGTGTTGTCTTTTTGTGTTGGCCAATACTTACTTCAGCTTCTGCAAGCATTTAAGCATTCTGTAAGCATATGAGTAAAAGAAAATACAATTTTTAACACTCCTTCAAGACATTTCTTAAATTTGTGTCTAGTGTATAGCCAGCAGAGAGAAATAATTTTTTACTCTTCTTTCCTGTGGCATGACATCTAATAGTAACTTCAAATGCTTAACAATTTGTGCATTTATTTTTAAAGCAATAAGACAGAGCCATTTACTCTCACAAAAGAAGTCCTTGTAAATTTTGGCAGCTAGGGTTTTTATTCCTAATACACATTTTTTATGATAATTTCTTAGGGGACTCAAAGTAATTTACCTACTTAATGTTATCTTTAGTAAATCTAAATAAAATAAACTTGAGCAAGATCTCCTGTGGCCCTGGCAGATTTATGCTTCCTGTGCCACAGCCACTGAACACAGGCATGATGTTGGTAAAGAATTCTTCATTTTGCTCCAAGAGTGTTTGATGTGCATAATATTTACTGACATAGACTGCAGCTTAAATTCAGGATGGTTTTAAAGACCAGTAGCAGCAGCCTTTGGTAAATATATAGTGTAAAGAGAAAGGATGAGTTGCGTATACTTTGGTGCCAGAACTTAGACCAGAAGAGAATTTGAGTCCAGTGGAGTAGTTGTTGCTAATTTGAAGAAATTAATAAGTACCATTATTGCCATGACCATGTAGAACAATGCAATATGTGCAAATCAGTAATTAAAAAAAAAAAAAAAAAAGAAACAGGTAGTATGTGAGCCTGTGCATGTTTTGGTGTTTTCCTGAAATAAGGGAGATTTTAAGTAGAACAAAGCTTTCTATCAGATCGGACCCATCACTCAGCAAATTCTGGCTGGCAGTTTCATCAGACTGAAACATAAGGTATGAACTGTCTCCACACCAGGACTTCATCCCTTAAATAGGAGCCTGAAGGAAAAGGGAAACATTTAACAGATACCACCTGTGCATTGATAAATCAGAAACTTAGCATGAGCAGCTTCACTAGAAACCTCTGCATTGGTGTGTTTAGCACTGGACAGCATGCAATAACTGTATGTGAATTAATTTCTATTAGTTTGTGTGTTGTTGTTTGGTATTTAAATAGTAGAATGATAAGGGCAAAATAGGAGCTGCAAGGGAATAGCAAACAATCAGAAGAAGCTGTTTGGCATCTTCTAGCTGGTGCCACCTGCTCAGACATCTCATCTTTCCTGTGTATTTCACAGGCCATGAAGGGAACTTTGGGACAAAAGGTAGAACAGGGGGTGAGTTCAGCACTAGCACATTTAGGTGGAAGCAAAAGCAAACAAAAAAAAAAAAGCTTGCTTTTGTGCATTGTCCACCCCCCAAGTCTCTTTATGGCTCTGCTGTAGCTCTTAGTTTCCCTTCATCATAAACCAGAATAGATTAATTTATCCAGCTGTGTAGATTGGAGAGCAATACCAGTGGTTTTATATTCAAGTTTAATGCAGTAATCAGTCTTTTAGAGGATGATCAGCAATAAACAGCATGCAATATTTGAAGACAGATGCCCTACTATGACCTACAGTAGGGTGGTTCTGGCAGAGAAGCCAAACTGTTGTTAAAATGCTTAATATTTAATTTGAAAGTTATGAAAGGTATTATGCTATCTAGCGATTAACAGCATCCCTGCTAAGACAAACTATTTTTTACCAGACACAAGTAATTTCTTCTGGCCTCTTGTCTTCAAAAGAGATGAGAAAAGCAAATATTTTGCAAAGATTATGAATGAATATAAATTATGCTTGGAATTAAACTGTCAGCTTGACCCTGTGTTAATCTGTGTGTGTGACACAGCTATGAAGAGCTGCAACTCAATATTAGAGCAGCAGAAGCTCTAAGAATAGAAAATATCATTTCATGTTTATTTGAAATCCATGGTTGATTTTGATTCAGCTGTCATTGTCACTCTTTTGTGCTTGTTTTCTGTAAATATTTCTGTGCTCAAGCTTTACTAATGAAATGACATCCAGAAAGTAGATATTTATCTAAAACAGTCACCAAAATCAGATTGTGAAATCCATAATAACTTTTGGCATTGTCAATTTGTACTGTTGTGACTGTTGCAATCCAAAATGCAAGCTGAAAGTCCCAGGGAGTCATACAACATTTATATAAATTACAGTATAAATGAGGAATTATGAAAAATTGATTGCAATGTACACTATTCAATTAATCTGCCAACCAAGATTATTTGCTGCTGATGGGCTGAGCAGATGTATCAAGGTGACTGGGTGGCCACTGAGAGAAAATGTTCAAAGATTGTTTTTTGGATGTCTTTAAAGCTAGTTCAGATATCAGCCATACAACCTTCTTCAGTGACTGGTGAAGCTAAAAAGCAAAATGTTACCAAAAAATGCAACTTTTCATCCTTAAACAGATTTAATTTTTTTCATTTCAGAAGGGACTATGATGTTCATCTGTTCTCACCAGATGTAAAATACAGACCATAGAGCTTATCATCCACAACATTTGCAGTGAGCTTCTGGCTTGTGAGGGAAACCAAAGGCATCCACTCCCCAGACAAATCAGAATAAACTGGTGTTCTCCTTGTGGTAGAGGGTCAGAGGTTTTTGGATCTTGCTCCAAAGGTTTAAGAGTGCTGCTCTTTTTCATGTGTATGAAGTCCTTTGTGCATGTTATCTGCCTGGGAAAGATGGAGATCAATAGGACCCGTACTGCAGCCATGAGACATGCTCAGCTTAAAATCATATTTTCGGGATAACTTAACAAAATAACGTGTTTTCCTTTTTGTGGAGAAGCTTTCAAAGAAACAGGTGTGAGTTCAGCCTATGAACAGCTCCAATGTTGTTCTCTAAATGATAAAGTACAATTGCTGTAGAGGAAACACATGGTGGAAAAGCATAAGGAGGACAAAACTTGGCAGAAGCAACAATCCATAATTTAGAAATGATGCCGTCTTATCGCATTCTGCAAATGTCATTCCTACCAGGAAGTTAAATTACTGCACCAAAGTGTAGGCAAAGAGAGAAAAATTATGACCCAGGAGTCTTGCTTTCTCATGGCTGTGGGTGCATTCCCTGGGCTCTGTACACAGCTGGATTAATGCCTGTGAGCACAGTCCTTGTGCTGCTGCAGTGCTTGCACGTGTACCAGGGCACATGAATGTTTTCCATCTCTCACTGTGGAAAAAGCCCCACCCTGAAAGCTCTGCTGTTTCCACAGGCAGAATTATCCTTTCTCACGAGCTTTTCTTACTTTGTCTTCCCAGTGAGAAAAGATACTGAGGTCAGATAGTTACTTAAAATTAAACAACAGAAAATGCAAAATGTTTTCAAGGAGAAGACAAAGGAAAGTAATACAAACCATGGATAGGAAGTAAGAAGAGGCTTATTCTTAAAACATGCAATCATTTGGTATGATTGCCTTTCGTTTACATTCTTGGCTGCTGCAGTTCATCCGTGCTGCAGGAGCAATTCCCAGCTCTAAGTAAGGAATAGCTGTCCCAGGTCTTATGCACGAGGTATAACAAGGCATTTCCTCTTCCAAGAAACTTTGTGTACCTTTACCCCATCAGATTCGTCTGTATCTCCCTGCCTAAGGTTCGACCTGCTCAGCTCTAAGCGGGTTCTAACCTTGAATATGGCAAGATTCACTGGGGCAGGACTGTATCCAGGTTTGCTCCTGGACTGGGGAATCTGACCACCCTACCTCAGCCCCATTGCAATGCCATTGGTGTTGTTGGTTATATCCCAGAGCTGGCTCACATCTGGCTGGATAGAAACATCAGCTGGGGGGCTTAAGTCCTCCAACACCTGCCTCGGCATTGTGCCTTTGTGAAGATTTTAAATATAGCTGCATTTTCAGGGGACAGGAAAATGTTCAAGTTAAAAGTGTTTCTTAATTAACTGCATCTGAGTAAATAATTCACAGTGAATAATTAACTGATGGATTTAGCCTGTCTCTTTTTCTTCCTCAAACTTATTTTTTTTTCCTGTGCACAAAACGTCCTTGAACAGATTGCAGGTTTCTTAACTTCCTACAGGAGTGTGTCTGATATTTTATCTGCCATTTTTATTGGGTTGTTTGAAATGGGTTCCCTGCCTTACTTTTAAAGGCAGGAGCTAAAGAATAGAAATAGTGCTCTCTGCAGGGCAATTTAAGCACCCATGCTAGGGGGGAAAGCATTAAGGAATTTTAGGATTTAAACACTTTTTTATGTGTAAAGCTCTCTTCAAGGTGCTAATTTTATGTCTGTACATAACAGGCAGTGGTATTTCCTTTGGCGAAGTCCTTTGGTTTGGACTTGTCTCATAAGACACGGACTGCAGTGCTGTACCAGAGAGCTGGGTGTTTTGTAAAGTGTAACATCTGTATTCCAAACCTGAAACATATTCTTTTTGATCTTTATGGGCCTTTTTCAATCTGAATGCTCCAGGCAGAATCAAGTCCATTGCTAAACAAAGAGCCTCACCCTGTGCAGAGGCAATGTCATTACTCAGTCCAAAATTGCCCTGCAGGACACTGTTATCCCAGCAACTGTGTGTTGCGAGGACAGCCAGCCGAGCCTCGGCCGGTTCTTCCATCATGAGGGTGGGTGCTTGTCTTTTGGTCGGGAAATCATCACTTTTTGGGATTTGATACTCGCTGCCGGCTCAGCCCATCTGTCTTTGTGGTGTTGCTTTCGCAGCAACATCATCCGAATGCAGCAGCTCCCCTTCCTTGCAGACAGACAGATGCAGCATATTTGCCTCTTGCCTACATTAGCAGAACATTTTGCATAAATCTCTTTTGGGGATATCACTGTGAGTGGGCCCTGGAGCATAACCCAGCTGACTGGCAGTTCTGTGTGGCCTGTGTGACACTGATTTCACCTGTTGCTGTGCCAGGAGAGAAGAGAAAGAGGCCAAGAGGCTGCAGGTTTAGTGATGCCTCCGGGGGGCATTAAAAATGGGGCAAAAAAAGTGGGAGAATGAAGTGTCCACATCTGGGGTGTGGGTGGGTGGCAGCAGGTCTATCACCCCATCACCATGGACTGGTGAAAGATGCTTTTAAATTGCTGATGAGAAACATTTTCCCTTGTGTTGGGGCTGCAGGAACTGCTCCAATGAAGTGGTGATCCCAGGTTCAGCCCTCTGATGAGCTCTGACTGGGAACAATGTGGGGAAAAACGCCCCAAACCTGAAGTGCTTCTTGTTGAATTAGCATAATGGGAGGATAAAATAAAGTAGATCATTTGCAGCTGCTCTGTACACTGTATCTGGGGCAGGGTATTTTAGCATCCTGCTGGAGATATCAGCCCTGTAGCATCCTGTAGCTGCTAAGAGGAAAGGCTCAGCAATGCTGGTTAATGGATGTTGTTTCTCACACAGGAAAACCAACAGAGAGCAGCATATGGACTCTGTGACAGGAGTGACTGTAGGGTGCTGGACTCCACTGGTTTGATGGGTTTCCTTACATCCTACTTAGCTGTAAAATTCTAATAAAGAAGAAAGAGGCCATTATATTAATGGCGTTATGGGGATTGTAGTATGATCTCTAGGACTCATGGGGATTCCTCTGATGTCCAGAATAAATGCTCTTCTATTCTAATGACCATAAATGACCTCTCTCCAAACCTGGTATTGATGAAATAGCTTTAATGTTTCAACATCAATGCTTCAGGCTTTGCTGAACAGTGACATTAATCTCATACTGCATAGCACATGGGGAAGAACAGCCAAAAAATATGCTGGCACTTATAAAGTTTGCAGCTTTCTAGCCTGACAGCAATCTCCAAGTGGAAACAAGTCGTGGGATACAAATGACAGAGACATTTTCCCTGAAAACCTGATGGAAGGAATTCACAGGTAGTTGGAAACTGCATAATTTTGAAGTGTAAACAGAGGAAGTTTTTGGAAAAGTTCATATTCTATGCTCCTGTGTTTGCTTCTTTCAGGTTACAATCCATTTTCTTTTTCCTAGCAAACATTTTTGATTACTTAGCATATCTTAATTAATATGCAAACACAGACATGGATTCTCGCAGCATAAAAACGGAGCCATTGGCTGATTTATGATTTTAATCAGGTCAGCCTTAGCTGATATGCAGTAAGAAATAATTAGCTAGCTGTTTGTACACAAAATTGCATTGTACCTAACCCCTAGGAGACAGCTTTTCCTGACACTTTGATCCCCTGCTGACTATGTTTTCTAAGCTTTCCTTCTGGTCTCAAAATAGGACCATGAAATAGTTTGTCACCTCTGAGATCATTGTCCTCTATTCTTAACTAAAGGTTGGCCATTTGCAGGCCTCAGGAAGCAATTTGGTATGTAAGTGGCTGAAATACTGAGGTAAGAGTTTGACTAGTCATCACGGTGGGCAGAAGAATTGTCTAGGAAAATCTGCTTCTGAGTATTTCATAGCAGCTCTTGCTCTCTGCCTTGCTGTTTCTGACATTACCAATGCATCAACAAATTTATTAAGTACACCCAAGAGCTCAGAGAAGTGTTAATGCAGACTAGACAGTTAGGACATATTGATATTGACTGATCTGAACTGAACCTCAGCTTTTCAGAAACTGGGGAACAGATCCAAGGTTCCCCCATAAAGGGAAGTATTGCAGTCTCAGAGAGAGTTACTCTTTCCCTGACTCCTCTCCCAAAATCCCAGCTGTACCAGTGCCTCTGGTAATCAGTTATGCTGCTGTTTCTGTCCTGTGAAAAGAGAGGTTTAGGTTGCAAGGTTATCAGTTTAATCAGTTTTATCAGTAGCTGAAAGTGTATTTTGTGTGTCTGGCACTACCTTTATAGCTGCTGGACATTTTATGCCACACTGTACCATAGGGGAGGGTAAAGACTGTTTACATTTGACTCTTACTTGTTGCCTCTGTGCTAACATAGGAAGCTTGCAAAGTACTGATTCGTCTTGAATCCTGAGTTTCATTAACCCTTTGTGAAAACCCATAGGCATCTTGTGTTGGAGACCAGACAGAGGACATGGTTTCTAATGTTGCTTCTCTGCAAATTAATTGATGTATCTGGCACCAGCCAACTGACATCAAAACATTTGTACAGATGTGAGGCTCTGTCTAGACTAGATAATTGCTTCCCCTTTTGGCTTGATTTCACCGGTTGCCAAGTTGGGTAACATTTAACCTTGAATTCTGGAGGCATAGCCACTGCCCAAGCCTTCCTAACGAGGAGCCATCCAGCAAGTTGACATGACAAGACTGTGTTAATCTGAGTCTTCTGCCTGTGAGGCTGGTCACATTGCGGCCAACACTGATGCATCTGCATTAATCCTGTTTCTGTCCACACATCTTAATTCACCCTGAGAGCACTGCTAAGTTCTTTTGTTAATTGTTTTCTCCCCGTCTCCCCCCGTGAAGTGAAGTTCATTCTGTGAACAACGCTGATGCAGCCAGGTTAATAACTATTGATGTCGCCACGTTAATAACCGTCTTGCTGCCCATGAATCTGAGCCTCCCCCTGATGAGGTGGTGGACATGACCCACTTAATCATTACATCTCCCTGTCCATGGATCTCAGTTTGCCCTGTGAAATGTTAATCATTCTGACTAGCTAATCACAATAATTTCTCACTGTCCGAGGGTGTGAGTTCAGCCTATGAACAGCTCCAGTGTCCTTGTTACTCATTGCAATCTCTTGCTGCTCACGGGCTGCAAAGCGCAGGGATGTCTCTGCTGATCACTCATTGCCTGGGGGCTGAGGGGCTCCCTGTGCTTTCCAAGGATGTTCAGGGCACTTTATTCTCCTTCCATCCCCAATTCCGGGGCCACTGCAAACCCTTCTCTTCAAAGCAAAGTTTCCTGGCGGCTGCCTCCATGAAACCAGCTGTGTACCACCTCTCCAGAGTGACATGTTGAGTAACAGAGTGTGTTTGCCTGCAGAGCAGCCTGGCTCTGTGGGTTGGATGGTGATTTCCTGACAGGTGAGCTCAGAGCACAGAGATAAGCATTAACTCAATGAGACATTTCAGTTCCTTCTGCTGAGCTGCACCATTGTGCTGGGTAGGTCTGATAGGACTGTAAAACTAAATAGGTGTTGATGTGGTGCCACACGCTGTTCCCTTATGTTGGTTCCAGCATGGGGCCCAGTGCTTTTAATGAACACTTACAGCTGTTAATGCCTCTGCCTTTACCATCCTGAATCATTGTGAGAACCAAGTGGACGTGGAGAGGGAAGATCAATCACAACTCTCGGGCACTGTAAAGTCCCACCACTTTTCTACCCAGTGCCTGGAGAATATGGTCGTGATTGAAGCTTGGAAAGGACATAAGGGAGTTGTTGAAACCACACAAATTGCAGAAGATATTTTGTGAACTCAAGCCCATGTCTTTAATACAGGCATATAATTGCAGTAAGGACTCTGGAACTGCATGTAATATTTGAACGAGTAACTTGGCTCATTGTAAGCAGGTTTCTCCCACATGCTCTGTACAGCTCCTCCCAAGGCTCCTTGAAGTGCTGGTTGTCTACCTGAAAACCCAGCTACCTTCACCTGCAAGTCAAATTGAGAAGCAGCTTTAGAGGAAACTGCTGAAAGCAACTTTGTGAGCCAAAGAGGTAGAAGTAACAGTGTGAAGCAAAATCTAAAAGGAGCCACCTCCCTCTTCAGAGAGCCACAGACCCAATGTCACTAGGTATCTTTCAGAGGCAGGAGGCAGAGGTCATCTTCCCTGCTGAACTCCAAGTGATTGCTTTTTTCCAGACATTTGGGCAGCTTACTGAAAATTGATTAGGTGACACAGTAGACTTGTCAAGTTTTTGTTTCGTTATTTTTTTTGTTTTCCTTCCTCTCATCCTCATATTGGTTTGGGAGTTTAGATTAATAAACAGGCAGTTAGTTTGATTATAAGTGGCATATGTTCTGCTGTGGCAGAGGCGGGGTCAGGGGCATTTCATGCATGTGTTTTGAGAATAAGAAACTGTCACTCTTGGGTACATGGGTAAATAGCTTTTTTTTCCCAGTGAAATACTGGAAGTTCATTCATGCAGATGATTTTGTGTTTTATGAAAATCCAAGGTGAGGGAAGACTGGTGTCTTGAAAAAGAATAAAGAAAGAAAAAGAAAAAGTTGGAGGAAGGGAGATTTATACCTAGTGTACCTAATTAGCATTAAAATAAAGCAGACTATGAAAAGGTGAAACTAAATGCTTCAGAAATGCTGAATAATAGGGACAGCAGTTAACAAAGACTGATCTTGAAAAGATTTATGAAGGTATTTTCCACTGGTGTAATGGGAGGAATATGGAAACCCAGTGCTGCTCCATTTGTACAGTACCAGGAACGAAGGGAGCAGATACATATTTTTTTTGCTCATGTTAGACTGTCTGCAGCCTGGTTGAGATGGTTAAAGCAGGTGAGAGAAGCCAAAGCTTCCGTGGCTCTTCCTGGATAATGAGAAGTGACAACCCTCCAACACCTGAGCCACTGCTCTGCAAAGGGAGCTGGGTAAACAGCCCAAATTTTCATTATTGTTTGTAAACACCTCATTTACAAGCACGAAGTGTTTTTTTAGGATTTCACTTCTGGGATGCCCTGAGCACACAGTTCCCAGCATCTTCCTTCCCTGATTAGTCCTGAAGTGAACCAGTCCAGCCTCAGCCTCCCAAACAGCTCCATTCCTTCACACAGATTTAAAACATCTCCATCACTAAAGCAGATATACTGCACACGGGCAAGGGAGTCACATTTTTAAAAGAAGCTCAGGAACAGAAATCTCATTTCTAAAGATAATTTCAGTCATGTCTGCACTGTAATAAAGCCCAAGACTAGCAGCCAACCTGCTGTTTATACTCACCTTAAATCTTAAAATGTAAGCCTTTAAATGTTGTGGGGTTTTTAAGCAGGCCAAGAAGCTTTCTCCAAGCCAAGATCAGAGCACACTGACTATATTTACCACGTGTAATTCACTTTAAGGAGAGTGACAAAAAACACTTATCTCAAGAAACATGAAAGCTGGAAAGAAGAAAAGGCAGCAGGACATAAAATATGAACTATCAGAGCTTTTCTCACAAGCTTAGCTGTATGAGAAATGGAAATATTTAAGTTTCTAGTTTGGATGTATTATTCTGGATAGCCCCTTGGAGAACTACTGCAACCAGACTGTAGCATCAGGAGAAGAAATATAGTGACCTTATTAGTGCCATTAGGATATGTTCTGTGAAATCACCAGTAATCACTCTCTGTCGAGTATGTTGCAGCTTTTCTCTTGTGCTGTTGTGTTTTTATCTCACACCCCTAACTGTAAAGGCAGATAAAGTAGGGTGAAAGCTTAAGGTTATTGTTTTTTTCTGAAATGACCAGAGGTTTGTGTGTTCATGTACACGATGCTCATGATGTGCATTGCCAGTCTTGGCATTGATCAGCGCATCTTCTGACTGTGCATCACAGACTCGTTCCTGCTTTGTAACCTTGTCCTGATGGCTGAGGTCCTCTGGCACTCAACTGCATTTTGGATCTTCTGTCTTTAGATCTCATCTGTGGCAAATGCCAGCTGATGGTGGCAGCAGGTGTGGAGTCCTGTCGTGTTCAGCGTTTGAGGTGCACGTGGCAGGATGATTGGTGACTGAAAGAAGATTTTCCCTTCTGTGACATCGATTGCAGGCTGGTCTTCTCCTGTTAGATGTACCGTGCACAGAGGTAGGTGTTTGTAGTCCCCAGGATTGAAGATACATCAACTATCCCCTGGTTTGTGAGGTTTTTCTAGTTGAAATTATAACCGGAGTTCTTTGTGTGATAATTCAGGTTAATAACTTCTCATTCCTTGGTGGGGCTGCTTTGTGAAATTTATTAATCCGTGTAGTTCTATTCCTGGACTCCTCAAGATACAGACTTCTTGGTTCTTTTTTCCAAAGTATATGTTTATTTGTTATCAATAGTTTAGACTCACCAATCGACAGAGTTTTGAACCTGCAGATATCTCGGACTAGAAAGCATTTGTAAGTTGACCATCTAATGCTCGTGGTTTAAGAATAAAAGCCAAGTGTGGTACTTAATCCAGTTCCCACAATTTCCTCCATGTGAAACCTTGAACTAGCTCAAAATCAAAGGGTAAAATAAAACAGAGTATATTCTTACTTAAGAAACTGGAAGGATTTTCTCCAACTATAACAGCTTCCTGACACAGCTTCAGGATTTGATTCCACAATACCCTGCACCTATCCCTTCTTAATACAAAGACTTTCCAAGTCATTAAATTCTCTACTTCCCCTTGTCCTCCCCCCTGAGAGCTCTGCACACACGTCAATGCTGGTCTGACAAGATTGGTGCAATTCCAGACCTATTCCTTCTCCAGCCCACCCCAGCTAGACACCTAGTGTAGGCTCCCCACTCTCAAATTTGGGCTTCTCTGCATCCCAAAATCCTCTTTCTAAGCTGGACAAGATAAAATGATTAGGAAAATGTCATTTGTGCCGGCCTGAATCTGCCCATTTCCCAGTCTTAGACTTCTTTGGGGGGAAAAAGATCCTGCAAAATTAAAGAAAGGGAAAATAACCATCAACGAGGCTACTGCAACAGATATCTTTAGTAGTTTGGTGCAAATGCAAATGAGGAACCTCTTGGGAAATATACAGGTTTTGTTTTGATTTTACATTAGAACTCTCATGGTCAGTGTAATTTTGCTTGGATTTGCACAGGCCGCTGCTAAATCACTTTAAAAGAAAATATAATTTCCAAACCAAATTATCTGTTGGGACGAATAATTTTCCTGATTTCGAATGGATTTTTTCCAGGAGAAAATCTGGCCAGTCTTGCTTAACCAAATCACAACTTGGACTGTAGGCCTGGAAGCAGGGTACATTTGGATGTTTTAACCTCCAATGAATAGCAAATAGAGAATGCTGATGTCATGCAGTGCAAAATAAACTAAAACAATATGTGTAATGAGCCGATTTAAAATGCAGCTTTAAAAAAAAAATCAGTTTTCATTTTCTCACAATCCATCAGGGCGTCAATAGGTCTTTTATTGCTTCAGCACATTGTTATTAATAGTGCAGAAAAATGCAGATTGTAGGCTTGGGGGCTCCATGAGTTTCCTATGGATATTCCAGGAAAAGTAAAATGCAGGCTAGATGTGCAGTAGCAAAATGGAAGAGAGGCCAGGGTGGGCAGTGTGGGAAGCCCCCAACACACTGATGAGCCCTGGGCAACATGGAGATGCTCAGATTTTGTCAGGAATAGTTACATCTGTGAATTACCTAAACCCAGTAAAGCTCCACATGGGTTTTCCAGTTCGTGACTGTGAGTGGCTTTGAATAAATTTGCTGTAATTCACCTCCCAAGACAATAAGATGAATTCCAATACAGCTATTCCTAACCAGAACTTAAACTGGCCACAATTCTGGTTGATGAATCAAAGGGATTGATTTCAACATTTAGTTTGTGTTTGGTCTCCCGAGGGCTCTTGCATGTGGAAATCCTGATGCCTGTCAGTATGTCCACACAACCTTAAAAAAGTCATAATTTCCTGTCTGCTTGCATTTCCTGCTGCTGATTAGTAAATATGGTACCTATCTATCCCTCTTCCACCCAGTGAGCTTGCTGTGTTTTACTTCTGACTGTTGAATGCCATTCTAAATTCATTACAAAAAAACCCATACAAAATATCTTTCTTTTGCTCCTGATGTCAGATCTTATTTTCTTTTGAACCGTAGCAAGTACCTACCCAATGCACATACTGCATTTTGACTTTGAGATCTCTGCTGACTCCTAACCTATTCATAAGGAGTACTATGGACTGCAGGAGTATTTTATAGCCTTTAAGAAGATGTTTCTCTGAACGCTGCAATTTAAGACCCATTAATACAGATAAAAGAAAGTTCCCGGTCTCCTTCAGATTCTGGTTGTTTTTGTCAGCCAACAAAACATAAAAACATAACTACATTTTACGGTATTAATGATCAGCTGTAAAAACCTGACATAACATTTTTATAGCACTATAACTAATCTTTTTATTATCAAGTTTCAATGGTTTGCATCAAATATATATCATCTGTAGGTAACTTTAAAACTTTTACAAGTTGATGGTGGACTAATTAAGTTTATAAATATATAGGTTTGTTTCAAATACTTAATACTTTATATAGAGGATGTAAAACTGCCTGCCAGACTTTTCCTGCTGTAACAGCTCTGACAGTGTATCTCAGTTCACAGGTGGAAGCAGAGTCTGAGAGCTGAATTATGGCTTTTCCTGTGATGTTAGCTTAGGGCAAAAACCTGTCTGCTGGGATGGCAAATTGAGCTTATCAGTCACTTGACCCATTAATAGAGCTTAAAATTCTCCAGTGCTGGACTTGAGGGGATGCAGTGTTGCCTTGAACTCCTGGGAATGTAGCTCCCAGAGGTCTTGCATAGTCACAGTCCTCTGGGAATTTTCATTCTAGAGGACCTAAGAGGGAAAGAGGAACAGGGATGGAGGGAAGGATGAAAAAGAAGTTCTCTGAACTCATGTGTAATCAACTATGGGAAAACAAAATGGGCAGAATCACAGTGCCTTGGCTAAATTGCATGATGGAAGTGCTTGAGAGATAATTAAGGGCTGTTTTAAACTGCTTTACCATGTTTACTCTCAGTGACTTGCAACAAAAAGGAGCAGGAGAGGGAACTGGTACAGGCTTGTCAGAAACTGCTTTTCTCCCGTTACCAGAGCAAACTCTACCCCTGATGCTGATGCTTTGGCAGCGATACATACTCCCCCTTCACACAGCAGCCCTTGTAAAGGTCTGGCAGGGTTTGCAGAGCAGTGTCTTGGCCCTTCTGGGGTTGCTTTTGAAGGGAGTCACAGGAAAGGTGAAGGGATCTTCCCTGCATCCTCAGAACCGTTGGTTGGGGCACAGCAGCACCGTGCTGGGGAGCCTGGCTGTTCGTGCTGCCTCTGTGGACTTGACATAGCCCCTGCAAAGCTCGTGTAGATGGGGATGAGGATGATTGAAATATTTACTTGGAGCTGCTGTAATTGTCTCAGCAGTGGCCAGGAAATACCTTTTGTGCATGACATTGAAGCACTTCAAGGTATTGCAGAGATTTGAGCCTGTGTTGGATGTGTCGGTGCTGGCCTTGAGAGCAATCCAGAGTATCCCGGGTATTCTTGAGTGGTTTTTTTTATATCTTTTAGCTGACTAGTACCAATGATGCAGAGGTGTGAGTGAATATCTCATGGACTGGCTGTACAGCACTGGCTGCATCCTTTTAGCAGACCTGTAAATTCTGCTAAACTCTAAGTTATAAATCTAGCTGACTTGAGAGATGTCACAAATTGGAACTTAATTACAATGCATTAAAAAAGCTCAAATCATCATGATTGCTGGGTTTTCAAACCAAAAGGGGACTCACTGAAGTAATTTTGGCTGATTACAGATATTCTGAACCTGCTTTGTCTGAGTTTAATTTTTTTTCACCTGTCATTTATCTGCTTTTAAAAAACATAACTGCAACATTTGTTCAGAGCTACAAGCCTCTGAAACAGAAAAAGGGTTTTTTCCCTCTATGTAAACATTAAAAAACAAAAGAGGAAAGGAAAGAATATTTTTGAGACAGGCTTTGGCACATACACGTCTGTGCACAGACACATGGCCTTTTTTAGTTTTTCTTTATTTTAATATCTTCAAAATACATATATCTCTGGGGTAAGCTTAATAAGAAACAGCCAGCTGAAGCAAGGATTTTAGGAGAAAAAAAAAGGCAGGAGGCTTGTGCTATAGAAACAGCAGTTCAAACAGTGAAAAAGAGGACACAGCTGTGCATACCACAAATCCACAGCTGGGCAAGTGGAAAGAGAATATTCCCACATCTTCCCTTATAAATCATCCGTCACCTTTCAAATCCCTTAGTTTTCTGTTGTGTTGAATAATTTTATATAGAGGGAGAGAGAGTTATTTGCATTTTCCTCCTCCTGCTGTTTGTGATATCTAGGTCAGTCATAACTACCAAAGCCCCAGAAAAGCACCGCAGATTTCTTCGGTGTCCTTCGTAGCAGGGTGTTTTTCTTATCCTTCAGAGTCAAGGATTCTCCAGCAAAAGAATAAGGGAGGCCTTAGCAGCAGGTGCATAAACCAATATACAGAGAAATCTAGGAGGAAAAACCAACACAGACTCTGTCTCCAAAACACTCACCAACAAGGTCTGAGGAGAAGGTGAGAGCAGCATTGTTTTGAAAGCCCCTCTCTGGACCCTGGCTGAGCAATCAAACAAGCCAGGCTTGGACACTCACTGTAACTCTTTTGGTGGTGTTTGTAAAGGAACAAAGCACTGAATCTTCTCCAGCTTCAGGAATTACTTATTTCCTCCCCATTCTTAAAACAAGACAGAGCAGCACAGAATCTGCTTATCTTGTTTTTCAAGGTTCAGGTTTGAGCACAGCAGCCAAAGCAGGTTTGGTAGAAGAACTGTTCAATACAAGTACAAAATAGCTAGATCAAAAGATTTTTGGTCATTAGATTTTCCAAAGAACTGTACAAACTTGGTACAGCAACAGATACTCAAATGTTGAATATTCAGACTCTTATTTAAACTGAAGATGGACTCGGAGGCTTTTGATCTTCGTGTGTTCCTGGGTTTTGATTCAGAATAACAGATTATGAAATCTGTGAGGGGCTGGTTTACACCTGCAAAATAACAGGTACCACAGCTCACATCCTAGTAATTGTGCTCCAAAGTTGCACCTTGGTAATTGCTTACATAATAATGGGAACTAAGGAGTTCTGCTTGTTCTGGCTAAACCAAGACGTTTTCATATGAAGTAAAATATTGAAGTGTCTTTTGCTTGAATAATGCATATTAACTAAAAACATTTAAAAGAACATTTCCAGCAGCCAGATTTGGTGTGCAGTATTCAAATCCTTCAGTGCTGTAGTACATCATTATAAAATGTAGCAGAAAAGAGGGAGAATGCCACATATACCTGAGAAAACTGAAGAAAACGTGGTTAGATACCAGAGAGAGAATGGCATCCTGGCCAGTTCCAGGTTGGAAGTTCTATCACTCCTTTTGCTATAGTCAACTGGAAAATTACCCTTTAATTCTCATAACCAGAGAAATGCCATATTTTGGGAGCACATATCTCCAAATGAGAGGTGACAGCTTTGGAATATTATAGTTGTTCTAGGAAGAAAAGAAGTTGGGATTTCTGTTAGTATAATAAAAGTTTATCTGTCAGTGTTATAAGCATACATCTTTCTCATACCAAATCTGAGCAAGGTAATGTGCATCTTTTTATTGCACAGTTGGGCTAAATACAATCCCTGATATAATGCCACTGAAGTTATGCCATGGATAAATTATGTTACCATTTAATTAGTTCAAGCAGTCTATGGGTACTCCGGGAGACTAAAGAATGAACACATAGAACTCACCATATGATAAAAGTTCTGCTTGTCTTCCTCCTCCTGTCCATGCCTTACACTGAACAAGAGAGTTTGCTTCCCCAGAGGTGGCTGAAAGTTTTATTTTCCACCAAAAATAAAAGGAGAAAAGTTTTGCAGTGTATTTCAAAGATATTTTTTAAATATTAATGAGAAAAATAATAAGAATGAAAATTTTTTAATTTTCTGAGAGCTCCCCAGAAAAAAATGAGTGAAAACTGATAACTATTCTCAAGTTTCTAGTTAATTCTTTTTAATACTTAACTTGAAAACAATCTGTAAAAAGACAGATTAGGTTTAGGCTTTGTAGTTATAAACACCCTGAAGACATTAGATTCCAATTTATTACAATGAACCGTTTCAGTTTCTGAAAAAAGACTGTTTTGAGAAAATATTTTTAGCTGCTCAAATCAGTGTTTTTCAGCAAGCACTGTAAGAAAACATTTTAAAATGACCAGAAAGTAGAAATCAGACCAATCTGAACTCACTTTTGCCCAGAATATGTAAGTTTCCATTAGTGTGGTGGACTAACACAGAGGGAAACATAATTATTACAGCACAAAATAACAGAGTATTGACACCCTGTCATTGGATCAACTGGATCTGTTCTGTAGGCTCAGGGAATAAATTGCTGTGTTAAAATATAGTGTCTTCTTATAAAACAAGTTTGTTTTCTCTCTCAGCATTTGTTTTAATAACTTCTCATACTAAGAACTTGGGGGCACTCATTTTTTTCTAGGCTGCCTCTACAACACCTTGGATGAGGCTGTTTTGGAGGGAATGCAGATCTCAGGGTTGATGTCTGTGTGTCCTTGGGTGACAAGGGACTAGTGGCAGAACAGTCTGGAACATGTAGTGGAGTGTCTTACAGCAGCAGCCTAGTTATCTCATGTCTGGGTACCTACCTACAGTAAACTAGATGAGTTTGTAATTTTTTCAGTACTATAGGATGAGTCAATGTAATTCTAATTAAACATTTTCCATTGCATAGTGTGGCCAGAGAGCCAATTGGGAGCATAGTGTGTCAGAATTTCTGACTATAGCCAGACTGGTTTCTTACCCTATACAGGTCCAACATTGTTACGAATATGGAGTGATGTTTGGAGCAGATGTTACTCCGTGAAGCAAGGAAAATGCTTGTTTTCTGTTTGGCCAGAGATCTGTCAGGAAGTGTGGAGAGTCATGGAGATGTCATGGATACTGTTTCCAAAATATACAGGGCAAAATCCTGCTCTTATTTATTCCAGGACTCGTCTATGTAATAGTTGTTCTTAAGTCCCTCATTGAAGTTTTCTTGAGTTAACTCCTAAGCTTATCACAGTCCAGGGACTCCACAGCAGCTATGAAGTGATGCCTGGATTTTTACTCCATGCTATAAGTAGCTAATGGAGTTAATGTCACAGGATATTCTGCCCTATCATAAGCTCAGTGATAAGGCACTTCAATTTATTGTCCCCTCTTGTAGGGGGTGAGTGACTAACTGAGCTGTGGAAGGGCACCAGAGATGCCTGTTTTTTTATGAATATGCCCCATTTCCAGAAGTCACAGCTAGTTTGGCCCTTTCTCTCCTTCCTCACTGGCCACAGCTACGTCATCACAGACTGCACATGCCATTATCCTTCACTGGTTCCTGGAGACTGTACATCACTAAGATCTCTCCAGAGCCTTTTTTTTCACCCACCAGCTTCCATGCTACTTCTGTTTTTCCTTTGTATGTTGTCTTCCCCACTTGCTCTCTTTCCAGCATTTTCCTGGCCCCGGTATATGAGTCTTCTTTTCCCATATGACTTCCACTAATTACAGAGCTATCTTGCTGCTTCATGCTGCCACCTCTTTTCTAGCTAGTTCTTTTAAAAGGCCGTTTGCTAGAAATACATCATCCTTCAGCTCTGGGCCTCAAGTCCACTCAGTAAGCATTTTATACAGTCTTAAGAAATGAGGAGAGAAAAAGAAAACAGAAGAGGAATACAAAAAGGATCCTCTAGGAATAAGGTTTTCAGAAAGTCATGGCTGCTTCATAACTCTGGGCATTAGTCATTTTTCTTACCATGTGTGGTCCCACTATGGACTGAATTCCAAATGTTTTTTCTTACTGTTCAGCAAAGATGTGACATCGTGGAGTGCTGGAGAAGAGGTGAGACCTGCAGGTGCTCATGCCACTGTGCTGTGAAAAGGATCTTTTTCACAGACCTCAGAGCCTGCTCATTCCTGTGGTTGTGTTGGTGCCTTCTGGGAAGCCCTGACCATGCTGAGGGGAGGGCGATACAGCTGGGCTTGGAGCAGGGATAAAGGAGAAGTTTGTCCCTTTGTAGGGGTGCTGCAAAGGCTGCTGTGGACTGATAAGATACATCTCAAAGTAGAAAAAGGCAAATGATGTTGCCCTGATTAGCTGCTGCAGTAACTCAGATGAATGAGCTAAGGGCAATGTTGGAGCTGCTGGTGATGTTTGAACAATGGAGGGGTCAGTGCTCCAGAGTGTGGAATAAGCTGATTCTGTTGGTTTTCTTAAAGACTGTTTAAAACCTCTCAAGTTGAGTAGCTACACTGAAACTTAGATGTATGGTTTTTCCTACTTTGTGCTACCTGATCAGGTAGTGGGGGGACATTGCACTATTCCTTATGTGAGACAGAGAATCATGTGCAAACTCTTGTCCTGGGAAGTCCTGTAGACTTCCAGAAGGACAGAGGAAACCTGCAGCTGTGCTGCCTTTCTTTAGCCAGGCCTCCTATGTTGTGGCTCTGATGGCTGTGGAGCCCATGCTTAGCAGCTTTGCTGACCCAGACATCTGTGCACCTTGGTTTTATGTGCCCAGGTAGTCCCAAAGGGCTGCATTTTGCTGTGTCCCTCCTGAGTTCAAATTATACCCAGGAGAAGTACTATGCATTTGCTGAAGCTCATATTAATGAAATGAGAAATACACATATTTCAAAAATATTCTTTTTGGAATGCTAATCTTAATTTAGAATTCATGTTAAGCTGTTGAATCCTTGGCAACTAACATGAAAACACACTGAATCGTAATGAAACACAGTGCTACTGTATTCCATTGTACACCAGCATGACAGCAGCTTCTTCTCTTACTGAAAGCAGGATTGCTTACATTTTATTTTTATTTATTTTGGGGGAATAAGTAACAAAGCATTTCATAACAAAATCCAGCTGTTAGCTCATATTTTGCTGCATGCACTAGTAGCTGTGGAGCAGGAAGAGGGGAAGTGATGACTGCACAAAACTCTAGTAAGTGTTTTACTGCCTGGTATTTCCATTCCAGACGGTCTGGACCTCAGTTCAGAGAGTCAAGTAGCACAGAACAGTGTTGCAAGTGCCAGGCTGGGGGGCTGCAATATACAGCTCAGCAGCCAGCGGAGTGATCCAACATGCTGTATATCATCATAACACTGTAGGTAAAGAACACTGTGGTGATATAGGGGAATAATACATGGCTGATGCTTCTTTATGGCAAACAGTTGCTGTGCAGTCATATATATAACACTGTAGGATGGAACACACCCCAGAATTCATCCTCTGCTCTCTTGTAGAAACAAGCAGCTGCAGAATAAGGATTATCAAGTACACAAATCAATGTAAAGCTCTTCTTATCCCTTTCCTTGACAGATGTAAGATTGGGGTTGAAGACTGAGGCTTGGTTGCTTTGGGAACTACAATTCAGAGGTACTGGTGGAGCAGAGAAGAAATATATAGCACCCTGAGTGGGCTGAATCATCCCAGTTATTTCACTCCCCTTTATGTTGAAGCACTTTATTTTTAACCAACAGCCTGAAAAACAGAAATTTAAGGCCCAATAATAGCATGAAGCAAATGAATTAGTGTAGTAACACCAGAGACTGCCTTGGAAATGCACTATATTCTCCACGGTAATTACTAATTTTAAGGACGTAGATTATACCAACTGCCCTATATTTTTTCTTCTTGTTTTCATGAGGAGTGTTTCTTGTGTGGGATACAGTAGAGAAAATACCAGTCTTTAAGAATCAGGGAAAAAATGTAAAGAGCAAAAGGAAAGAAAAGACTTAAATATGGGGGTGTTTTATTTATACTGTGGTTCAAACAGCTCCAAGTTGCCTGTAGGCTATGGATTCCTTTCCTCAAAGATGAGCTGAGAATTACCCAGTTCAGGGGAAATGTTAAGACCAGTCAGGACAGGATGCAATGTATATTCTCTCTTCTCCTGCCCAAGATGTCAGTCATAAGTTAATTTTCCTCTGGACTTCAGATTTCAGTTAGTTCTGCTTGCTGTGTCCTTCATCCTGCTGGATAAACACCTGAAATACTCCCTTGCACTGTCTCCTTCCTCTGCTTCATTAAAGAAGTGAAAAAGCAGGAGATGCTACATAGATGAAACAGGAATTATAAGAGTGGGAAGGACCTTGGGAGATCATCTAATCCATCTCTCTGCCTCAGAGGAGGTGAACACGTAATTAACTGCTCCTAGGGTCTATCTGTCTGATCTGTTCTTCAAAACCTACTGCATGGGGATTTCCATCACCGGAGAGTTTAGCCCAGCATTTCACTAGTTTCATGCTAGAGAATTTTTCTTAATCTCTGACTAAAATCTCCTTTACTTTTATTTAAGCCCCTTGAGACTTATTCTCATGCTTTTCTCATGCTTTTTGAGAACTTTTGCTGTTCTTGTGGTTCTCCATTGGACTTTTTGGCCTGTAAACTTTCACCATATGCTCAGGCTAAATCTGTCAGTGTTGCCCCCAGCACTGGGAAAAAGAGAAAAATTGTTTCATATTTCATTTCCAGGTGATGGCTGAATCTATAACTTAAAGTTATTCTGTGCTGCTACAGTTTGGTCACTAAGCTTTTCATTTCAGATAATTCCACTAAGTAGTACTCTTGGAAAAGTTCGATTTTCCCTTTTGGAAAAACATTGCTTATAGATTTTTTTTCTTTAAATTTGCTTTTAATTTGAAGAAAATAGGCTCATGTGAATTCACTTATAACAAAATAATTTCTCATAAGTAGGTTTTCTACCTGAATTTATTGCTCCCCTAAAGCCAAGTATTAAGCATTTTCTTTACCCAGAGGCCATGCAGCAAAGAAATGGTTTGATAACCACAAATATCTGAGGCTCCCTATAAGTAGCATTCCTTTTCTGATTTCCATCTGGAACATTAAAGCCTTCCTACTACAATTCCTGTAACCATAACTGTGGTGTCATTCATATCTCTAATAATATCGTACAGATTTCTGTTCATATCATATCAGATATAGCAGCAACTCATCTTGTTTTTCATCTCTGTCTTCAAAGAAGACATCATTGTTCTGAAGATGCAATGATGGGCTTATCTGAAGTGTCCTGAAGAGATGCTGGCTCTTTTAACACCATTTTTATCAGCACTTTAATTACTTGGAATTTTGTCATGCAGTCTGTGAAGCCACGTACACATCATGGAGAAGATTTTGACTTTCCCTCAAGCTGGTAAAACAAAAAGGGATTTTGCACAGAAAGCTGCTTCAGATGATCTGCTGCTGTGTTCCCAGGCACAGCCCTGGGGGAGAGTTTGGCACACAAAGAATTTGGTCTGTCCTAAGATGCTGTGTGGATCTTCGGACCCAAGGAAACACCAAGCTTGAGATACATTTGACCTTGTTTAACTCTCCTGAAGTGCCTCCCAGCTTCCTGCAGTATGCTAGCAGAGAATCCCAGACTTTTGTATGCTTCGAACATCTTTTCCTGCCTTAATGTGCACCTGAATGGGCTTTAACATCTTTGCTTACCTTTCTTACCTTTAACCTTATCACTTTCTCTGGGCTCCATTCCCCCAACCCACTGCTCATATATTTTCTGGTGAAAACTTGGAGACTAGAGACTGAAGTTTCTGCATTTTAAACAAAACAGTGCCAGCCAGAGATTGTCCCTTGCTGGTATGAAAGTGCCAATGTATCAGCCTTATCTAACTAGTGACAGTCTAATATTAATGGAGGTGGAGAGCCATTTTCTTGTTTATTGGAGACAAAACTCTCATCTGAACTCCATGGATGGTTTTGCCTAAATAAATGGTGTATGGTAGCTCCAGATAAAAATAATCATCTGTCTAGTTAAAGTGAAAGATGTAAGCAGCGATTTTATGGGATTTTGAGCTCACTCTTGCTAAAAAAGCAAAGTTTAACTCATGTTAAACAACATAATCCAGTTTTGTTTAAAGCTATGAGTTTTCCTGCATGGCAGAAACATCTGGAAGTGCTTTATTATCCTTGTCTGGTACTTCAGTGCAGGAAAACCAGTGAATGGGAGCAGAGAGGTCAGCACAACTATGGCCACATAGTGAGACCCACAGCTCCCAACCAGCACAGCTGAGACCTGCAGAGATTGCAGTGGGTATGGGGTGTCCCTCTGTCATCAACAGAAGGAATAATTCGGCCAACAACCAGGGGCAAGGATGACCTGCAATGCAAAGTGCCTCAATGTTTTCAGCTCTCATGAAGGATGGTTTCATTTGGTTCCAGAGACTGTTAATTGAAGCAGTTTGCTTAGCTCTTCCTTGAGTGATGCTCATGGAGAAGCTCTGCTGGGGGGCAGCCAGGCAGCACCGAAGAGATGCAGGTTTGTTACCTTGGCGAGGAGCTGGAGCAGCACAGCTCTCTCGTAGGGATCCTCAGCTGACTTTACTCAGCTTTGTATAGTGAATGTGAAGGTACCAGCTAGAGTTGGTGTTCTCTCCTACCTGTGTTTTAATGATGGAAAGATGAAGTGTTAGTGTATTTTCATCAGTGGGATTACCAAGTGTGTTTTCAAAGGGTCTGGCTAATTTTTGTCTCAGCCCTCTCCCAGCCTTCCTACTGCCTTATCTTACAACTCAGATGTGCTGCAGCAGTGGAGCAAACCTGCCTACTTCTCTCTGTAGCCTCTTGCAGCAGCAGCTCCAGAAGACCCCTGGAAAAAGGACTGACTTCCCTTGAAGGATGGCTCCTTTTTTTTCATGAGAACAGCAGAGTTATAGAGCTCCTGTTTCCCCAGGAACCTTCCTTGGAAACTGAAAAATAAATTCAAAGAAAGGTATGTCCTAGTTCAAGGGCAGAAGATTGAGGTTTATGTGAGAAGTACTGAAGTGTGTATATTCTGGCTCTGTGTGCAGAAAGCCCAGCAAGCTCACTGCCTAGATCTGTAGCTGTAGCACAGAGAAGACAGAGACATCATTTTCCTCCATTTTTTTTTCTCTTTTCCCCCAGAAGTTGAGGAGGCAGAGGCAGGGTTGTCTTAATGTATAGACCCTATTTTTGTTTATACACCAGAGCTGGTGCAAGGGTGCCCTTTTCTTATTCCTGAATTATGGGAAGAACTATTAAAACTGCACAAGCCATAAGAGAAGCAATGAAGAGTTGTGCATTGATTATCTAGGCAAGGGGAGGCAAGCTGTTACCTAAAACAGGACACAAAATCCATCCAAATACACACCCAGCCCTTTGTTGTAACATCTGCCACAGGTACATGGTCAAAGGTCCTGATACCGTTTATCCCAATAATTTCATAACTGCACAAAGAGATCCCAAAGTCCTTGGCTCCAACATCAGCTGTAGCAGTAATGGGTAAAGGAAAAGTCAGTTATAAATCTGTCCCTCACACTGTGAATACAGCCTCAGATATCCCCGAGGAGGGTTTCAACTTACTTCTCTGAAAATTTAGACCTTCAAGAGGAGGCACTAGCATAACTTCAAAGATCTGATGGTGTGAGTTCAGAGCCCAATTGCAGGTAGCATCCTGTGAGCAGGACATGACTACATATGACACCTTAGAAGAATGACAGTAGCAAAATACAAGGTGATAGGCAACCAAAGTTTACCATGGAGAAATGATACCTTTCCTAGAGTCCCATTCTCCTCACTGCATGCACAAGATAGTAAGGTTTTATCTTGACATTCCAATTGCTCTTCACTTTTCCCCAGGTTTCCTGGAGGTTTTTGAGCCCTTTTTATCCCACAGCACAAGTGGACCAGAGTGACATGAAAAGAGACGGGAAAGTCTCTGATGAGAATGAGAATGGCTGTCCTGTCAGGTGTGATTAACACCAACATGGTTAAACACCTTACCAACAAAGACCTGCAGGATGTGCATGACATTTTAAAAAGCCATTCTCTTTCCAGTCATGTCCTCTTGGTAAATTATAATTTCAGTAAATTAAGCAGAATGCTGATGAAAAATTTAATATGGTGGAATCTGGCAATTTTGACAGTTCAGCAAAGTCTACAATGACCCTCAAAAAACTCTTGATACCATGATGCACCTGTGCAACACACCCATGTCCATCCTACCATGTGCTGCACATCAGAAGTTGATGACTACGATTAAAATTAAATGGTTCTCAAATAATCACAACAAAGGTATTATTTTTGTCTCATGGAAAGACCCCCTACAAGAAAGTTCCCCAATCACAACAGAATTACAGGCTGCTCTCTGGGCTCGTGTTAGCAGCAGAGCTTGTGACGAGATGAGCTGTAAGCAAGGCTCCAGCCTGTGCCGAGTGCCGTCGGTGGCACCGTATGGAACCACATCACTAAAAGCAGAGTCAGAGCTCTCGAGCTGTCATGTACAAATCTTGTTATAATGAGAAGAGCACTGGTAACAGAGGCTGAAATTTTCAAGCTGCCTAAGGGATTTAGATGCTCGGTTCCCATTAAATTTAATGGGATGTGTACCTCAAAATCCCACCCACAATAAATTTTTACCAACCACTCCTTGTTCAAGGGAAGGAGAGGGGAGAGAAAAATAGAGAAGAATGGAGAGAATCAGATATATCTCAGAGTGTTTCTTACTGGGACTGGCAGCCAGCTGGGTGATGTAAGACAGCACCCGAAAGGGGACTAAATTGAAATGCATAGTGGCATAGGGTCACCTCTAATACTCAGATAATTTGGGTGTGGACTCTGCTCCAACCTGCCCTGTCAGGTGTATGAGAACATAATGCCCTCTGCACTTTGAGACTTCTATTTCTGGACTACAGACCTACTTGCAGTCATTAAAGCACATTCTAAAATGAAAATCAGGTGGAGAGATATAGATGGGATAGCAGTGGTCTTCAGAGATATGTAGGAAAAGGATGAAAGGAGCCTGTGTTAGACCAGTTCACTTACCTACTTAGGTCTGATTGCATTTACTTCTTCAACCAGATTCAACCATGCACCTGTATTTAAGTCAGGCGCATTTTTAAGTGTCAGAAATACTAAAGATCAACATGTTTCTTTGTTAACTGTGGATCCCATTACTTTGCTTCTAGGAAGCCACCAGCTCCTAGGCTCATCTCCCACCCATGTAAGTTCAGGCCCCAAGCAGAGCAAGAGTCACTCTAGGTTTCCTCCAAAGATTAGGAAAAGAGAGGTGGAGAGTGATGCACTGATGGTTCAGCTCTTGCTCCTGGGGAGGAGTTCACCTCATTTAACTTTACCCAGCTATGTGTTGGGCACCAGCTCTTAGGTCTCTGCCTAAACTTCCTCCATAGACAGTAAGGTACTTCCAGTAAGAGATTCCTTCAGCAGAAGTTATGTATTTATGGTTCATGCCCTGATAGGAACCTACAGTTACATGGTCCTGGCTCAAGTGAATGCTCACAGTTAACCAGGATGCCCAAGTAGTCAGTAAAGAGTAAATCCCATTGGGCTTCAGTTGTACGTGGTCTTAATAATTGCTTTTATATTTGCTTGTGATGAGGGTTTCCCTCATGCCCCTACTATAAGTCACCTGCCAAAACCCCAAATTAACAGAAGAAAACAAATCTCAGGTGTCAATACTTCCAAATTTCAACCCATGATATGTATTTCCCTTTTTTTACCAGAGTCTGTTACCAAGATGGCTAAGGAGGTTTTTTTGCTTGTTTGTTTTGTTTGGGGTTTTTTTTTTCTTTGTTGGCTCTTTCCACAGCTCGATTTTCCATCTGGAAATAAATAAGGATAAAACACTCTCTCCACCCTGTGTTTGCCCTGCCTGTTCAGTGTGAGTGATGTGGAGGTGGGTAGGAGGGATTCCAGACAGCCTACTGCAATGTGGCATCTGGAGACACAAACTTGGAGGAGTTCCCAGGAAGGGAATATAATATTTGGCAAGGAAAGAAGGAGCTTAAATGAGAAAGGGCTGTAAGGTTTCCCCCTCTTCTGTCCCCATCCTGTTGCTTATTTCTGCATATTTGTTTTATTCCTCAGCCATATTAGAAGTGTAAATTACACAGATGAGTTAATGAGATCATCTGTGCCTGTGCCATTTGGGGAAGAGGGAAACATGGAGATGCTTTCTCCTTTCTATCCTGTCTAATCATTTACCTTTATTTTGAGACTAATGATGCTCAGATTCTGCATGCTCAGCTCTGCGAGACTGGAACAGATCCTATGGTGTTTCTTCTGTGACTTGATATATATTTCTCCTTAGTGTTTACATGGCTGCCATTCATCCCAAACATCTTTGTTGTCTCGTGCCATATGTATGGGGTAAAGCTGTGGTCCATGGAAGTTTTGAGTTTTATAGGAGTAAGACTTGGATTTCACCCATGAAGAGCGTTAGGTTAAATAAATATGAGTCACTGTAAAGAAAAATGGGGTTGAAAGCAATCTCCTTGTTCTTTTTTTGTCCCTAAATTCTACTGAGCAATGATTGTAGGAAGTCCTGGGTAAATGTTCAGCTGGCATAAATGTAGGCATCCTCATTGCAGCATGGCTGATTTATTGGGATGTGACCCTATGTTTGCAATTAAGATTATGTCCATAGAACAGATGGGTCAGAGTGATGCATTTGCCTTTATGAGGCACTGAATCAGATTCTCTACAATAGATCATTCATATCCCAAATTGGTGCCATGTGGTTTTAAATAGCTGTGGTACAAGAGGGGATTTCTTGAAGCAGTTGACAACTTTCAGACTTTAACATGTGAAGTTGCTTCCCTTGTTAAATGTTTATTTGTGTGGAAGGAAAGCAAGGCTGTAAGACATTTTTAGTTTCTCTGCTGAAATTGCAATTCCATTTTTAAACAGTTTGAAAGATGCTCAGTTAGTAAAAAGCCTTTTAGTGGGAGGATAAAGACAGTTCTTCATTCAGAAACAGTCTGTAGAGTTTGGTTATGAATCCTTCCACAGAGACACTATCAGTGCATTTTGCCTCACTCTTAGTAGTTGCCTCAAATGCAACTTCTCAGAAACACACAAACTTTGATTGGGAAACACACACCAAGTTTCTCAGCTGAGACAGGGACAATGTTACTTGTGTGCTCTGATGCTATAAATGTGGATTAAGAAGTAATATTTACATAGGAAAGAGGAAATTTCCATAGGATCACCAGGCTACTGGCATATTCCCCATTACAGGCTGCTTCTAAAAGAGCTTTCCTGGTCACTGGGAGATGCTGCTTCTGCTGAGGCCAGAACTGGCAGTGCTGCTGTCTTTTGCTCCTTGAATTTTATTATTGCCACTCCTGTAGGAGTAGAACAAATGGTTGTTGGTTCATTCACCTCAGTTGTCAGTAGATGTGAGGAGACATGAAAAGGAAGCACATAACAAGAGAGATCTGCAATATCAAGAGAAAATGATAAAAAGATAAAATGTCTTCCATAGCACAGATCTTTCTTCTCAACTTTGCTCAACAGGCTCCCCTACCTTCCTTCCTTTCTTAACTCACAGGGAAGCTTAAAAATAAAGTGAAATTTTGTTACTCTGCATTGCAAAGGGTCTGTTCTCTCCCTCCTGAGAGGGGAGGAATGTAATATGCCATCCCAAAGCGGAACATCAGGTCCTGCCCATATCTTCTCCCAGACTTTACTTTCTTATTTCTTGCACTGGAATATCCTACAGAAGAGAGGGAAGAGGCAGAAAGAGGAGTTATATCTTTTCATTTTTCTCCTCAAGATCCTTTGACAAACACTTTTATGGCACACACTAATATCTAGCTTAAGGCTGCTTTCCTGTTTGGATGACTCCTGCATGATAACACAGACAACAAAACTGTCTGGGAATGTAAAAAAGAGAATGCAGTGCTTAAGCTGAGCAACCCTACTCAGAGTGATTCATATGTTGGGACTGGGCTGCTGGTCATTTGGACAGTGTCTTTGGTTTTTTTTTTTTTTTTTTTTTTAAATTTTGAGTACGAGAGCAGCAAGTGATTCTATGGAATTACCTACCCCTTCCAAACAGAAGGGTCACATCTTGTCCCTGTGACTTCTAACCCTTGGACAAGGAAATGTCAGGAAGGGATGGCTGTGCTCTGCCATTGAGGGCTGAGTGGAAAAGCCCTGCTCCTTTCTCTGTCTGAGTGGTCTCTCCCACCACCCAGAGCAAGGTGTCACTCTGTTTCCTGTTACTGACTCTGGGGAAGTTCAGACGTGGTACAGAGCTCAGAATAAGGGTTCTCCTCCTTAATCCAAAGCACAGAGGAACTTCTTCTTTGCATATAGGTCATCTGAATTCAGAATGCTTAACCTGTGACAGAAATAATTCAGATTTGAACACATTAATTACCTCAGGTCAAAGTACCAGTTGTTTTTTGCATGGATCATTTCAGAATATTTTTTGCTGGTGTTTGTAGCAAGTAAATCACAGGATGCAGTTGTTGCTATAGCAATAAGCCTCCCTTAGTGAATGAGATAGGGCAGCCCTCCTTAGACATACTCCCACCAGTTATCACTGCAATGGAGGTACTTGATATGGTTTACTTACCAGGGATGTGAGAGGTATGGATAAACCCTGAATTCTAGGAGCAAACGGAACCCATAGGATTTATATATTTCTAAAAATACTTCTTTGTTTGAAGTTTGAGTCACCAGTGAATCAGAAATTTGCTGACTATAATTGCATTAATTATGCTAACAAGTAATTTTTTCGGTTGTGTATGATCTGAGTATGGGATATGCAATTTAGGTGAGTGTGATCTGTTGTAATTTAATTTGGAAGCTCAGCAAAACACAGTGGCTTGTAGAGCCTCTGTGATAGTTCTGCAAACAGTCTGGACCAAGAAGGGCATTCAAATAGCACAACTATACCCGACCTTAATTCTCATGGAAAAGATTCAATAAAATATCCTTGAAATGTTTCATCTGGAAATGAAAAATTAAAGCATAAGAAACACTTATATAATATGGCTTACAGTAATAACTGTTTCCTGGTGCCAGCTTTGTTTATTGGTTCATACAGCAATTGTGGCACACAGTCTCAGGGAATGGATATTTTGTTTTTAAATAGTCTGTGGGCTGATCTCAGCAGATCAGCCAGGCAGGACTGCCTGCATACACACCATGGGAGGCCTCTAAGCCTTGTTCCTCCTGCTTCATGGGAAAATAGGTCCGGTCCAAATCCCTTTGAAGTCAGTGCAATAATGGCCTGGGATTCTTTGAAAGGATCTCTTGGATTGAGTCCTGGAAAAGGGATTTAAGGCTTGACCATTCAGCTCAGCATCCAGACTTGCTCCCTGAGTCATCAGAGTGATTCTGTATTTATGTTGATATAAACAGAGGGAGAATCAATCCCTTCTTCCCAACATTAGCACGTAATGAGGAATTATGAGCTCAGTTCATTGTGTTGGTGGTACAGTTTGCTTTCATCTCTTCTCTCCCTCATATTCTTCAAATACCATACATATGAAAACCAGATCCTTTCATATGGCTCTTGTAGGTATCAGCTAATTTATGGTGATGATGGGCTAGTGGCTCTTGGAGAAACAGAATGAAAGAGAAGAGCAGTTGCAAAATTGATACTTTTTGTGGGCTGCTTGCACTTGCTTATAAGTGTTTATTATCCTAGATGGCTATCTCAGTGATTCTTCTTGATGTACTCCAGCACTAATAAAGGAATTTTGCAGTATTATTACAGCAATTTTAGATCAATTCACTCAGTGAGCACCGTTGTGCTCCACGAGTCTATTACAGATATCACTTAAAAAAAGAGATAATGCAAACCCAGCCCTGTGTTTTCATCCTTATGCAGAAAGCAAAATAAAAATACAGTAAGGAAATTCAGATTAGAAAACCAGGAGTGCTGTGAAGGGAGGGGATTGGCACGAAAGGTGATGTTTCTGCTGCAAGGTTTTCTTCAGGCTTCGGAGCATTACTGACACCACCACCTGCTTTGCCTTCCCCTCCAGCACCCCAAGGGCCTTCAGGTAGAAACATCACATCTTTTCATGGCTTTGCTTTCTAGAACAGGTCTTGCTAAGGATCATTATGAAAGCATCCAGGAACCATGTTGGGACCTCAGCAGAATTAAAAGACACTTCTTGAGGTTAGTGGTGGGTTCATCCTTTGAGGCCAACAAAAGGTAGAAGCTGATAAATATAAAGCACATTTCACCATGTGAGGCAGATACCTGCTTCTTTAATATTATATTTCATTCCCTAGGCACTGAAGGTCCACATAATTTTCATTTTCTTCTGTGACCATGTCCTTCACAAAAATGATTTTTTTTTGTTGTTAAGTCTTCTGGGAGCATTAAAAGGACATCTATTACTGTGGCTAGAAAAAGTGGCCATTTTTTAATTCTTAAATTCCCTTTTTCTACCTTTTCCAGATAAAAGCTTTGAAGGATTTTGGGTAGTCAAGTGGGGTTTAATGCAGAGGATTCCCTACAAATGAGAAATGGAGATAACTTGTAATTGTTCATGTCTCTAGAAATTGAGTCCTGATCATTCAATAAAATCATTACCTAAAACAGAGGATGTAACAAGCAACTGCTGACAAGAGATCTGTGCATAATAGTGCTTTTTTTTCCTGCTCAAAAAGTCTCTTCAGTAAAATCCTACTTTATATATAAAAATGTAGTTCTGATTCCTATTAATTGTCACATCTCTGAGCAAGAGGAGTTTGAAGTTTCAAGGCAGGTAATACCATGCCAACACTATGATAAACAGCTAAGCAACTATGTTTTATCTTTAGTGAAAGATAAGCTGGAATAAGGAGTGTGATTAACAGCTGTGTTCAAGATTTATGTGATCAATTTGGAGAGCAGGTCAATGTGTTGTCTTGACAGGATAGTTAAGGTAAAGTTGCAAGTTCAAGCAGCTTTGACCTCAGTAAACTTGCAGTACAGCCAGTGAACCTCTCTTGATTATTCCCTGTGAAGGTTTATAGGATAATGAAACGAAAGCAGAGGGGAAGATAGACCATAAAATATAATTGCTTTTTCCTCCAGCCACCCCCTGCTAGAAGCTGTGCTTTCACACAGGGTATGTCCTAGTCCCTGTCAGTCTCTGAACCAGGATAGATGAGCTGTAGCAGGAACAATTCTGAAGAAGGAGAAGATAAAAGGGTGTTCCCGGGCTTTTAAGTCCCCATCAAATACAATCTCCTGCCTTCTCCATCCAGAGCTTGTGTGCTCATGGCATCTAACTTTTAAATACCTGTTCAATTTTTTTTTTCCCATTTAAAAAATGTACATGTATAAGCATGGAAGGGTGAGGAAGTGAAGCTGAAGAAGCAAGTCCTCCGTGGTTACTGATCAGCTCAGATCCGTCAGGCTCAGTGCAGAGGCTCTGGTGCAGCCCATAGCCACTTGGAGCCAGCTCTCTGTGAGGGGAGTGAGAAGTCCCCAGGAAAAGAAGTAACATAATGTGAAAAGCCATAACATCAGCCATAATTGCACTAGTAAAACATTTTAGACGACTTCCAGGGAATGTTGTTCTTCTCTCCTTCCACTTATAAGCCCCTGTACATCCTGGACTGATAAGAACTTCTCAGCAGCCTTCTGTTGTCTGAGATGAGGTAAATTTGCTCAGCCAGCCTTGGGGTGGAATAGGCAGAGCTGCTGCCACATGGCACCCACTGCAAATTGGCTCCGTTATCTGTCACTGGTGGAGAGGTCTACAATGGAGAATTATTGTATATAAATGTTGAGATATACACAATTCCCACTTAAAATTGATTTTTCCCTTGTGAGATGTGCTGTCTCATTGAAAGAGGGAGAAAAGTATAATTTTAAACCTTACTCCTGTATTAAAGGAATTAAACAGAGGGAAAAAAAAGAGTTGAAAAAGAGGAGGCATTATCTCAGGGGTGCTATTAATCTTTTTCTTAGGAAAATGTAGTCTTGCTGTGCACCTTACTGACCTCCTGAAGCAAGCCTTCCTGTATCTTCCCACTGTGATATTTACTACTTAGTCCCTCCAGCTCTTTTTCTCTGCATTCAACACCAGTTTGGCTTATTTGTTGCAAATGGCAGATTGGAAAGAAGTGGAGGTTACCTCTGACAGAATTGTCAAATTAAATTTATCCTGATCCCTGTACCTTCTCCAGGAGCCCCCCTATTTATAGTAAAGTACACAGAGCTCATAGGAATTGGTTTTCAAACCACTTTGACAGCAAATAATAAATATAAAATAATACGCAATACAATATGCAATTGACTTGTGTGCCTCCCAGTCAATGCAAGCCTTATCCAGCATACGTAATTACATTGCAGGCAGCACATCCTTTACCTGGGAATGACATACTCTGATAAAAAATAAATAATAATAATAAACCCTCCTAAGTATGCACCAGTGGGTGCCTTGTCTAAACCTGGCTATGAAGAATGAATGTGAAATTAGCATTCGATTAGAATTGAAGGAAATGCTGGATGTGAATGTAAATCAAAGAACTATATCAATGTCTAAATATGAATGTGACATTTGTATGGCTGCATAAATAGTCTCCTTGTGCAGCATCGTTCAGAGAGATCTGCCACAGGAACAACAGAGGGTAGGAGAAGTCTGGATTTAAGGTGGTTTTCTCAAGTGGAAGACCTGTCCTTCACTTCTCTTCCCATTCTCTTTCTCCCTTGGGCATCAGCAGTGACCTGGGAGCACTGCAGTTTTTTCTCCCTGTCCTCTTTACCTATTGTCATTGTACAAGATTCATAGCAAGTGGTTTTCTCTGAATTTTTCCCCTTCCATTTTTTCTCTCAGGTTTCCCATAGAGTTCAGACCATAGCTTACTAAATCTTCCAAATGGGTTTGCGATATTTGTGTTTATATCTTGCTCTTCCTCCCCAGAACATAAAGTGATGAAGGTAGAGTGTTGCTCATCCCATTCCCACAGGCAGGCATCAGCAAAAGAGCATTTGGCCAGGTCATGCAGTCAGTTCCTGCCGTGTACAATCCGAAGGCAGTTTTCCACCCTCATCAGCGTTAGATGTTCTGCAGCTTTGCTTCTGTCACCAGACAACTTCTCCCCTCTCCCAGGGGTTGCTGCCATGTTCAGGAGCACCCTGCACCCATTCAGTCCCTTTTCGCTCATGCACCAGGCTATGAGGGTCATTGGTCATATCTGTCTTTTTTTTTTTTCTCCTAAATTCATACTCTGAATATTACTCAGAAAACAATATAGTGTGTTCACTTTCCTATTGGTTTTGACCATGAGAATTAAAGCAGATGGGACAGACATCTTTCTTCCTCTGACCTGTCTCCTTTCAACATTGTATGTTTATTTTTGAGCTTATGTGTTTATTGCAAATTACACTTAAACAGTAAGGCAAGCTAAATTCACAGGGTTTGCTTCAGGTGTGTGTGGTGCCACCCTCAAATCAGATCAATTTGGTATCCAAGAAAAATGCCAATTTTAGAAATCGTTTTTTTGACATCTTCCAAAGCTACCAGGAAAAGTTTGCATTTGTTACAGACAACTTTGCCACCTACTTGACCTTAAAGTCAAGAATTTATGTGCTGCTTCCCAAAATAAGTATCAGTTGGGTCTGGGAGAATGCCTTAAGGGTGTCCAAGCCAAATTGTACCAGTCAGAAAGATGCTGTTTTTAAAATCAGCTTTGTGGGCGAATCTTCCCATCACTGTTAACGTTTAACGTATCCCCCCAAGCCTGGATGCTCTTTGAAGCAAGTTACCAGCTTAATTAGGACTCTTTAATAAAATTTAATGCTATTTTTTTTAATGAAGAAAGATGAAAAGTCGCCTAGAGGGGAATCTTGAGCACAAGGTATTTAAAGAAATTATTCTCTGAGAATGTCGATCTCTTATCTCATTCTCCACAAATCATTTAATGAAATAACATTAACATTTCACTTCTAGTTATATCAGCTTCTCTCCTTGCACACTTTTCTTTATTTTGTTTATTTTTTTCTCCTTTTTAAGGAAAAAATAAAGCACAGCAAGGCTCTTACACAACAATCTCGTGTTATTGAGCGACAATTAATATTGTCTCATTCTTTCTAATGGAGGGCATAGTTTTTTCCAGACAATTAGGTAGATAGTTTTCTCTTGCATTTTTTAATGCTGATCTAAAGTTTAACTGGCTTGGCTTTGCCAGTTACATAATTACTGCAAACTTGGGCATCTGCAACCCGACTCCAGATACAAAGTCTTATTGCTGTTCCCTGTAGGCAATACCCTGAACAGGAGGTGGCTTTCTGCTCCAAATGAAGATATTGGGTGCTCTCCCTTTATATTAGAGAATTATTTGGGTCCTGCTGTCAGCACCTGTTCGTCATTGACAGGCTCAATGGCAGGGCCTGTGATTCTGTGAATGGGAAGGAAGCATTAGCTTTTCCCTGTAATTTCCTTAAAAGCCCCAGCTCTCCATAACAATTTGTTAGAGAGTGACTGTTGTATTTTGACCTAGAGAAGGGGAACATTTGTGGTGTCTTTTCCTTGAGGAATCATTGTCTCTTTTCCCTCTTTGCCACTTCATGGAATCACAGAATAGTTTAGATTGGAAGGGATCTTAAAAATTATCTTGTTCCAATCTCCCTGCCACGGGCAGAGACACCTTCCACTAGCCCAGGTTGCTCCAAGCCCTGTCTAACGTGACCTTGGTCACTTCCAGGGATGGAGCAGCCACAGCTTCTCTGGGCAACCTGTGCCAGGGCCTCACCACCCTCACAGGTAAGATAAATACCTAATCTGTTGCTATTTTGGGTCCAGTTTCTTCTTCTTAAATGAAGTAATTGTCCAGTTTTTGTGACACAGGTGTTGGATGGATGCCTCGTGTCAGGAAATCAGTATGTATTACTGCAGGTCTGATCAGGAGGAAGAAGAGGGATGGGCTATAGGAGCAATTGGCTGCAAGATTAATCTAGGTCACTAGCTTTACCATCCAAGGCAAGAATTTCTCTATTCTGGACCTGTATATAAATAATCGTCTTATTTTTTTGACCAATTCATAGTGGTTATTCAACTTTCAATACACTAGATGCTTCTTTCCATATTTGTTAGTGGTTTATCTCTGTTCTGTTTCCTCCTCTTTTCAGGAAAAAAGAGCCAATGGTACATAATTTCCATAGAACCTGGCTCAGCCACATTTCTTTCTATGACTTTTTCACCTAATTTCAAGGCTCTGTTATTTTCTGTAACACTGTAATACGATCTTCATGATTCTTCTAAGCTTCAGGAGAGAGTGGATTATATGAGAATTTCCTGAGCAATCTCCAGAGTTTTGTCTTACATTCAAATCATCATACACATCTATAGGAAACAGAAAGAAAAGAAATGGGTCATGGTGTTCTTTCCCCCAGCATATTAATTTAACTCCTTCAAAATCAGTGGGAATAGCTATCCTTCAGCACAGGGGAAAATTAATACACATCCTGGGATCTATCTATCCTCGTCTGTCTATGGTCCCATTGATTTTGAGGTCAGGCTGAAGGACTAGGATGAAGCTTTGCATTAATACAGTGTTTACTGACCTTTCTAAAAAAATGAGACCCATTTTTATATGATGGGGTTTTTTAGACACACATGTATAATAAAAATATAGTTAAGAAATAATTTCTATTTTTATGCCCAAGAGAAAACCTGCATTGCTGCACCCCAAGGTACAAAGCAACAGGCTCAAGAGAGGGAAATTTCTGTCTTCATTCATATCTAAAGTCCTCCAGGATCCTTCTATCATGTGTGAGCTCTCTGTCATGCATTCAACAGGCCACTCTAAATATCAAGTCAAGCCAGCCTGCCAAATGTTTTCTCCCCATCAGGCTGATCCCCAAAGGCTCCGCTCACATCTGTCCCGGCCCTGCCTGGATTCCTGCTTCAGAAAGGGCTCTCCAGCTAAGTTATAAGCCAGACAGTTAACTAAGTGACAAAACATGAAACCCACTGTTTTGTTTTCTAATGAGGACTCCTAATAATTATGCTGGATTTTTTCCTTTTATATTTATCAAGGTATGATTTAATTGTCATCAACATCCAAATGACAAAAAAAGTCCCCTAAACTCAAACTGACAGAAAATTCTGAGGGGTTTAGGTACTCTGTAGTAATGATTCATGCACTTACAGCTGGGATAATAATAGTCTAACACCTTGATCATATTGCATTTTACATAATTTTACATAATTGTTCATAAGGGCTACAATTATTGCAACTGTGAAGTGTAAAACTACAGGAAGAGAATGAAAAAGCCAACTCGAATTAATACATTTAGTCTGATTTTCTCGTACTAATTACCATTGGGAAAACACATATTTTAACCTAGCAATGTTTGAATGTTTTTGTACTGCAGTGCTGCCACAAATGAAGCAGTATAAAAAATATTTTATACTGTTGTCGTGGTTTAACCCCAGCTGGCAACTCAGTCCTGCTTGCTCACCCCTGCAGTGGGAGGGGGGAGAGAATCAGAACAGTGAAAGAGAGGAAACTCACGGGTTGAGAAAAAGACAGTTTAATAAGCAAAGCAAAAGCCACACACAGAAGCAAAGCAAAACAGGGAATCCTTTCAGCACTTCCCATGGGCAGGCAGGTGTTCAGCTATCCCCAGGAAAGCCAGGCTCCATCACACATAAAGGGGATTTAGGAAGACAAATGCCATCACTCCAAAAGTCCCCTCAGTCCTTCCTGTTCCCCTGGCTTTAAATGCTAAGCATGACGCCACGTGGCCAGGGTCACTCGGGCTCAGCTGTTCCAGCTCTGTCCCCTCCCAGCTCCTTGTGCACCCCCAACCTCCTCATCAGTGGGGTGAGGAGCACAAAAGGCCTTGACTCTGTGTAAGTCCTGCATGGCAACAACTAAAACATCCCTGAATTATCAACACTGTTCTCAATACAAATCCAAAGCACAGGCCCATACCAACTACTATGAAGAAAATTAACTCTACTTCAGCCAAAACCAGCTCAACAGTGATTGTCATCCCAAGTGCCAAATTACCAGCTACTGTTTGATGTGCTCACAGGAGGTGTTCCAGCTTCCTAAAAATATTTCTAGCAAAGAGAGTGTGGTTATTAGTGCTTTAAAGTACAGATCGTGCTCACCTGTTTGATTTTTAAATGTGTTAATGTTTCTGCTCTCTGCCATACTACACAGCATTCTGGCTGTCAGTGTCACGAGGAATGTGATGAGTTTGTGTTATTTTTACCATTTTCTCATTGCTCTAATTGTTCCCCAGTGTTTCTGAGGAAAAGCAATGTTCAGCTGCAGGAAGGGAGGCAAAACTCGCTCGTTTGGAACACTAGAGCAGGTCTGAGTAAGGAGAAGCTGGGACAGTCATTCACTTTGGTAGATGCAAATTTCCACTCAAAAAATCATCTCTCTGGCTGGGCTTCCCTGTGTGATGGTTTGCAGGCAGACACACAGACTCCCACACACTGCTGCTGTGTGTCCTGGCTCCTTTTCTGCAGGTGGGAGGCTGCAGCTGCTGGTTGGGAGGCACCTGGAACCACAACAGTGCCCAGCCCACCATTTGCACCAGCACCAAACCCCTCTCAAAATAGCCTGGTCAAGAAATCCTGCAGAAGCATCAAACAACATGAATACAAATAGGCTGTGTGCTGGGAGGATGACAGGAGGCTGAGAGTATGAAGAGATGGGCTTGAGGGATGGGGCTAGCAGAGATCTGCCCCTGGCTACTGCCAGGAGCCAGACCTGTGCTGCCCCTTCAGCACCAGTTCAGTGCTTTGGCTGAGGGTGGGCTCACATTGATATGCCAACCTCCATGCTGAAGGCATTGAAATGCAGGCACGTTTGCCTCTAATTGTTCTGGGGAAAGTGGAGCTGGGAGCACTAACTTTTTAATTTGCCTCAGCTAGATTCCTCAGAGCTTGACTGCCAGAGCTGTCATCGCCATTTAGAGTTGTGAAAAGCCCAGTTCTCCAGACTGAGGTGGAACTGGGTCTTGGGCACTTGTATGGGCCTCTGCCCCATACAAGGAATGGATTTTGCCCAGAAAGCTGCAATGCTATGGAATGTGCTAAGGGCACATCAGCTGTGCTTCAGAATGGTTTCCGTTTAGAAGGAAATACAAGGCAGGGGCAAAGAGACAGGCTTATGGTGCACAGAAAACTATTCATGTTCTGCCTTAGTAGCTAATTGGAACACCCTTTAGGTGTGATCAGTCTCTTCTGGTTCAAAAAGACCCTCTGGATTGTTGTTGAGTGGAACAGGACACAGATTTATGTGCCCCACCTATATTGTTCCTGAGGTGTGAGGAAAACATCACCTTCTGTGCATTATTTCCTTTGTGAGCTCACAAGCAGGATGAGATTAAATACTGTGGGCACTGACTTGCTCTCTTCAAGGAGAAAGATTTTCACACGGATCTACTTAGACCTGTAGTGACATTTCTGTTCTCTATTGGCTCCTGCAATAATGGGGGAAAATAAACTGTGCAAAAATAAACTGTGACTGTGGAACAGAAAGGCCACCATGGCAAATCAAGTCTGCGCAGGGGGTTGAGTGAGGAGCTCATTTTCCTAACAATATCTCAAATTTAAAATCCTTCAGAATAGATTAAAACAAAATTTGCTCAGTCCAGTGTCTTCAGCAACCCTAATGACCATCAAAGCAAAGGCTTCATGGTGACACTCCTCCATATCAGCTGTGTTATCTTGAAGTTAGCTGACCTCTTCTTTTCTGATTTTCCCATCCCTCAAAGGCAAACAGTACCGCTCTGCCAGCATAGCACTTGGACTTCTCAGGACCTGCTGTTCTGGCAGATCAGAAATAGATTTCTGTGCCCCTCTTATGTCAGTCTTCAGTCTCTGGAGACTGACCTGCACAAGTTTAAATTAACTTGTTCGGACTGTGTAAAAATTAAAGCAGTCAGCTCATGTGTGATGGTCAGTGCATTTGGTGCCGCCTCCTGCAGTGCTCCGTGGTCCCTCAGCCAGGTTGGATCTGCAGACTGCTCTGGCTAGGGATGGCTAAGGTCTGGATGGACACAAGTTCTTGGGTGAGGCTCAGAGATCTGGAGTTTCCTACAGAATACATAGGCAGTGGGATCTGCATTCAGCCTTCCTCTGTGTTTCCCTCTGTGAGTTGCTCTTCACCTCTCCCATCCACATGATGATTGCTGACACACGGTGTTTTCCATTTGACTGACAGTGACATTTGTCTGTACCGAAGTCCTTCATGCTCTGTCAGATGGTAGTTAAGGCAGGAGCGAAACTCCGTCATCCCTGTCTAATGTGGGACACTCTTTGTGTGTCCCCTGTGCATATGCTGACTCTGAGTAGGGTCACAAAGCACAAGATGCACTCCTGAGCACATTGGCACTTCTCTGTGGCACAAAGGGTTGGCAAACAGCAATACTAGGTCAGGTCTTGGAGACAACATAACTGCATTCTCTGCATGTCACCAAAGCATTCAATTCATCCCTCTGCGGGATCAGCACTTGTTTTATTCAGTGAGACGGTTCCTCTGAGCTATCAGAATGACAGGAAACAACCAGAGTGAGGAAAGCATCTGGTGCCCAATTTAAAAAATGCTACACTTAATTTAATTTATTAATTTGATCTTGTGGTCTGCAGCATTTGTTGGCTCTCCCTGTGTCCTGAGATTTCATCCTGCACGTGAAAAGATCCTGTCTAGGAGTGAGGACCCACCTTTCTCTATTTTGTATGCTCAGCCTGCCCTGCAGGACTCTATATGGGGCAGATTAGCACAAACTGCTTGATGGGTCTGCAAATTTCCCTATTAGCAGCGTGTGTGGCTGGCAATGCTGTGTTGTACTCCTTAGTTACACGTAAAATTCTTCTGAAGCAAAAAGACAAAGGTAATATTCTTTGTCGTCATTCTCAGTTATTTCAAAATTGCTACCCACAGCAGAGCATCATCAGTCATTAGAGTCACATATAGGAGCATTATATTCACTTTGCAGTCTCCCAGCTCCATCACCAAGGACATCACAGTCACAATGAGACATAATCAGTGTGCTGTTGCCAATTTCAAGACATTGTAATTTAGCAAAAAATTTCCTGTGTTCAGAGTCCTCTGAAGTTGGAGGAGCTGCTCTGAATTCCTCTGCATTCCTTTTATCAAGTTTGGTGTAAATGGTACGGAGGGAGGAATAAGGTATGAGGACCCTCTTTAGCACTGTCCTGTGACGCCCAGGAATTGCAGGGCACGTGTGCTGCATAATATCAGGCACGACCAATACAAGGGACAGCAGGAGAGAGCTGAGGAAAAGGCTCAACCTTGAGTGACCTTGCTGTTGTGAATTCTTAACTTGCTCTTCTCCCTGTTGCAACTATGATAAAAAGATACTTCACGCAACGATAGTCTTTTGCATGGAAGTTTTGGGGAGAAGCTTCAAACGACACAAATGTGAGGCAGCTCATCTGGTCCCGTTTTTCCAGACGGCGTTTAACTGGTCTGATCTTTAGTCCTGACTGGTGATGGCTTAATGGGTGACATCAAGAAAATCCCACCCCTCCATCCCTCAGTTTTACCGTGCACAACTGTATTTACACAGAGCTTGGTGGGCTAAGTAGGTTTTTAAATGCTTTGTTAAGAGCTGGGGAGCATTTTACCACTAACTGCATGCTGGAATTTCATTTATAACGTATCTTACAGCAACATTTTGCAACTTGCAACATTTAAAAGCTATTTTTCACTCTGAAAAAAACCTGCTAACACTGGGGCTCAAGAAATTCTCTATCCTGTCTAAAAGAAAATAAAAAGTGTGAATTTTCACAATCTGGAAGTGGGGCTGTTCCCAGAATCTTCCCTCTCTGCTGAGAAGAGAGAAGATTGCCCTCTTCACCAAAAACACTGCTTCCACTGGTCCCCTCCCAGCCTGGCCAGACTGAGTCCTTATCATTTTTGATTACCAGTACTTTGACTTTATTTACCCTCTGCAAAATGCTTATGAGCATTTGACCATGCACGTAATGTATGGAACTTACTTCGGGGTCCTCTGCATGAAGGGATATAAACATAAATGCAGACAGATTTATTGCAGTCTAATTTAATAAAAATGTCAGCAAATAAATGCACGTTTGACAGGGGAATAAATATCAAATAGGAGCAAAGCAGACAGTGGAGAAGGTTGTAAGACATTAACATGAAACGTTTTGGTTTGACAGCGACTATAAAACAAAATTGTACTTTGGAGACTCTGGGAGTCATTTACCAGAGGTGGAATCGCCTTGCACCAGCCGAGCACGGGGAGATGGGTTCATGATGAGACCACATAGCTACAGAGGGGAATGGTCTGTGATCTGTCACTTCCATTTGTAAACTGACATTTAATGTAAGGGGAGCGCGATACTTCCTTGATTGGTTTTCCGACACAGGCTGTGGGCTGTGCCTGCACGTTGCTTAGCAGCAGCAGGGCAGCCTGGTCCAGGACCGGCTGCTCCTCCTGCCTGCCACTAGGACCTGCTGGGCCCCCTTAGCTTCGTGTATTTATGCCTCCAAGGAGAGGCGAGGAAAAGATGCAATCTGTGTTTTGCCCCTAACCGGGTGTTAGCTTCTGAAGTGATTTGCCCAGAGAGAAATAACAAGAAGCTGCAGTGATCCTCTTAGTACCCCACATGCTCACACCACTTGCATTTTAAATGCTTCATTGCCACTGCCCTTTCCTTGTGTCTGCTTGTGTTGTCCTGAGTGCCAGCTGCCTCCCGGGACTGTCACCAACACACACAGCAGAGCAGGCATCCCACTCCCCAGGGCCCAGAGCCCAGTGATTTCACCAGCTCCTGAGCTTGAGTTAAGCCTTATCTGGAGGGAGCCTGGAGTGTTCCAGCTGTGGGCCCCATTTCCATGTCAGACAGACTTAAAGAGGAGAATTTGAGGGCTCCCATGGATATCAGAGAGCAGATCCATAGCTCAGCAGCTGACTGTGATGCTAATGGACTCCTCTGGTGCTCTCCATTGATTTTGTGGAAAGGAAGAGCGTTAGGATGCTTTTCCTAAGGAAAGTACATTGCTTTTTTTTTTTTTTTTGTAGCAGTGAAATAACTGTTCAGGTGTCTTGCAATATTTGGTTTTTTTTTTTTTTTTTTTTTTTTTTTTTTTTTTTGTGCTATTCCCTCTTTCCTTTATTTTTTGGGCTTCAGTTTCTCATGAGGTCCCCAGGCAATTACTGGGGCTGTGGTTGCTGCAAGCATTGTTCACTTTATTGCAGAAGTGCACTCAAATCCTGGGAGAGATTTTGTTTTAACGGCCCAGTCAATACATGATGCTTATTCCACCTCAAGCATTACGTGAGATTTTTAAAACATACTTGTTCATCTTAATACCCCTGTTAAGTTTCTGAAATGCTTAATATATCCTATGTGTTTCTTAACATTTCAGCACAAATCCAATATTCTACTTTCACTGTAGGCATAGAACCATCAGTTGTTTTATTGGGGATCATGCCTCAACGTGTGTATGCAGAAATTCAAGGTAACCAGTTTGCACAGGGGTCAAAGGGCAGTGGCTAATGGGAAGGAGCATGTGGGAACAGAGTTTGCCTCAACACAAGTGGAATAAAAGCTAAAACTCTCCCATACCACAGGTTGCAGGGAGTGGGGAGTTGTGGAGTGGAAACTTTGCTCCTAAAGTTCTGGAAGAATTGATGTGTGAAATTGCAAATCTGGTAGTATGAGTTTTTAATAAATCTATCAACTCAAGGGTGGCACTGTGTGACTGAAGAATAGCAAACACAGTGTCTGTATTTAAGAAAGGGAGAGAAATTGGGAGAGAAGTGTGTACAGGCCTTTTAGTCTGACATCAGCTCTACAGAATCAAAATCTCTGGACAAAATTTTTATGTCCACTTTGTGATAAGTTGTGAAAAGGACATAGATTACATCAGAAGTATTGGCTGTACAGATAAGGAGCTTTTAGCACCCCTGCTTGATATAGCCATTTGTGGAATATCCATTCTAAAAAATGTGAATTAAAACAGGGACACATGCAGATGGAGGTATTACAGAGATCAGGAGAATGGAGAGCCTGATTTACAAGAGAAAGTTAAAGGAGCATGGCTTGTTGATCATAGCAAAATAAAGGCTTAGCAGGGTTATCATTTCTGCCTGTAAAAACTCAAGAGAGGAGAAAGGACTCTTTGCACTGGAGAACAATAAAAACCCAATGGAAATCAAAATAAGTTTTCCAGCCGTTAAGACAGGGAGGCTGGAAAGCTTTTTGGAGGTAATGGCAATGAACAGAATCCAAACTACTTTCAAGCCACAGCTCAGTAAGTTTATGGAGAGATAATACAATGTAGTGCATAGATGGCAGGGACTGCACTTGGTGACCTCAGGGATGACTTCCAGTCTGTGTAAATGTGCAGGAATTCCATTTCAAAGTCCTCATTAAACTTTCTGTGTATTCCTTTTTCCTTATCTTCTTTTAAAAAAGGATTATCCTGTAATAAACAGGGTGGTGCCATCTGCCACAGTCTCTGGCACAGAAGGGAGGAGTTGCTGTTTTCATGTTAGTTAGCTGTATTGAACAGGGTGGGGGAAGGATTTGGGGCTGCTTCCATCTGGCACTGGGGCTGATTGAAGGTGAGAGCTCATCTCTTGAAATTCAGTGAAAAACGATGGGTAAGGCAGATATAAGTTGTGAAGTGCCTTGAAAATACAGACCAAGCAGCTTAGGTTTGATGTGGCTGCTGAAGAGAGGTGAGAGAAGGGCTGTGTAGAGCGGAAAAACATAGTCTGAAGGGAAGGTAAGAAAATTCTATTTACAGTGTTGTTCTCAGAGGATACAAGCAGGGCAAAATGGCAGTTTTCTGTGTTAGAGAGAAGAAAATTAGAGTTGATCTGTGGTATAAGATGATGAGACACTTAGCTGTGCAGGGAGAAGGATGACCCTGTTTCAGCAGAGGGAACTGCTGTGATGATACATTGATCTAGTGAGAGTATACAGGCAGATCAAAAATGATGCCTAGGTTCTAAAGCTGGGAGAAATTGAAGTATTTTTCCAAGGCGTTGGTCTCCTTCCACCACTGACTGTTCAAATGGAACAGATTAGCAGAAAAACCTGTCTTTTAAAGTATTTTAAGTATGGTTGCTGCAAGCTCAGTTCCCTCCTTCTGGGAGAGGAAGGCTGGTGGGCTCACTTCTGGGAATGTGCTATTGGACCTCATCCTCTGGCACTAGGAAAGAAGAACTGGGACCTGAATAACCATGCTGAGGCTGGCCTGAAATTCATGGGAAATTGAGAAAAGGTCAAAAGCAAAGAGTTAAATCTGAGTTTATTTGTCTTGTATATTTGGTCTTTGGGGAGATACATTTTCAGGTGCTCCTCTCCAGCCATAAGGGTCAGAGATGTTTTTCAGTGGAAGGGGGGCATTCCAAATATTTGCCCAAAAAGTAATTCTCAGATTAATGTTTGCAAGTGCAGACTCCTCAAATTAATAGCAGTTACAGAACTGATGATCAAAAGTACGTGTAACATAATTTTACACTGCATCACAGTGACCCCTTGGTTTTAGGATCTCAACTAGATACTGCAAAGTTTGCACTTGTACCAAGAGAGTGGTGACAAATCTGGTGGGTAACTTTATTGGAAGTCTATTTTTCTCACTGCTGTGTTCCCACATCCTCTCCCCTCAGCACTCTGACCAAGTACAGGTTTCCTATGCTAATGCAGTGTCTGCATTGAATCACTCCCTCTTCAGTTCTTCCTCAGAATTAAGGACTCAGAGGAGATTCTGGTGCATTTCTGAACTACTACAATTCTGGTTTCATTTTTCATAAGTCTCTGATGCAGAGTCCTCTTGTCTTTCCTGGTCAGAACTATAAGATTTGGCTTTTGTAGAGTAGTTACTGTGAAAATACTTACTGATAGTTACCCACATCCCATTATCCTTTCTTGTTTCTCCTTTATTTTGAGAGGGTTTGTCTGTAATGCAGTTGATCCAAATTAAGGGTATGATAAAGTGGATGATTAGAATGGCACTGAAAGCTTTGTGCAGAGAGGCTCAGTCAGGCCTTCATTAGTTTAGCTTAAATCACTTCAGGCTACTTTGATTCTAAGCAAGTTCACAGAGGATTTTTGTATTAGTTTTCCTATATATCTCCATTCAGGCAAGCCCTAAAAGAACCAGCAGCATACACAGCATAACTTCAGGAAATGAGGTCTTCTAGGGATGAAGGGTACCTCTAGAGAGCTGAAACTCTACAGCAAAAGGGGGTGACATAAAGGTGGTAATGGGCAGCCATAGCCTTTCCCTCTCCTTCAGAAAAGCTTTCCCCTGAGCTAGCAGAGGCTCAGACTCAAAGAGAGAAAGTGACAGTAAATTAAAATTAAAACTCTAGAGTATAGCCTGTAAGAAATATCAATTTCACTTTCTGAGCTTCAAGCATCTGCTTGTGTTACTTTCCAACACTCCAGATATTGCTCCTTTTCTCAGTTTCTCCAGGTGTAAAATGGGGTAAAAATACCGACCTCATTTGGAAAGTGTTTTAATACCAGGCACTAAAGAAGTTCCAAGAGTTCATTATCACCATTATACTGCTGTTATCATTCTGTGGTTTGCTTTACTGGAGTAATGACCCATTAATATTATTTTGTTGACTGTACAGATGATCTTTCAAAGCAGCAGTGAAATGTGCTATTAAGAGCTCCAGACAACTTACTGTCTTAATTTATAAGCAGATGCAAGCAGTAATAAATAAGAGATTAAAATGAAGTAATGGTCGAGAAAGTTTTTACATAAAGACTCTAATCTCATCTTGCTCTTGCTCTCCCCAGCCATCAGTAGCTCTCATGCTTCAAGACACAGGTCTATGGATGAGGAATTGGCTTCTGTTTCTATTGTTCTGCATCCACTGCTGTTGCAAACACTAAATTAATGCATAAAAAAGAATCCCTTGAACAAGGCCCCTGCTCACATATCCTGGAGATATTGCTGAGGAATTGGCCAAGTGATATGTGCAGATTTCCCACGTGGTGCAGCTTTGCTGGAGCTACTGTAACTCCCCAGGCTGCTTCCTAGAGACCCTGAGGAATTAGCACAGCTCTCCTCTTCTAGTCTGTTACAAGCAAGACCAAGAATGTTTGAAGAGTGATGTCAAAATAGGTAACACATACTTAAGAAACACTGTGATACACTTTACCTCCCAGTTGGAAGAGTTTGATAGTAACCCTCCTTGCCCATACAGTGCTGAATGTTTCATTAGCTGAGAAATGTAAAGCTGGCTTTTCCAGCTGAGACTGCAGAGGTGACGGGGGTCTGTGATGTGGGACAACATTTATTCTGCCTCAACACAAAAGCTCAGTCAAAAACCTTCACCCAAAAAAAGCTCAGTTAAAGAAACCTAACCCAAACAAAGTGGCAGTTATTGAAATCTGAAAGAAAGAAAAGAATATACTGTTAGTTTATGGAATACATTCTTGTTTTATATCCAGCAGACTAACTATACTGATAAAAATAATAGCATAGTTCAGGGTATCATAATTCCTTGGGTTTTATTTACTTTCTCAAGAGATGAGGCAGAGGCACAGCAATTAATGGTATCTCTTGCCACATCTGAAACAGAAAGGGATACAAAACATATATCATCCTGTTATAAGCTCCTCTGAAAAAAGAAGGGATTTTGAAAGATAGATTTCCAGTGGAAATTTTTCTTTTATTTTTTTTTTAAAGTAACTATAACAGCCCCTCATTTTCCAGTCCCAGGAACCTGAGGCCCCACTGCCCTTCTTGGTGTACCTGGTGCTTGGCAGAAAGGATGGGTTAGGTTTCCAGTTTCATATCATCATTATTTTCTTTCTCTCTTTTTATTTTTTATTTGTAAACTTCAGAAGTTCAGGAGAGAACGTGCTGCTTCGCCTTCCCTGTTCCCTGCTGACTTCGTTCCCCTGATCAAAGCGAAAATAAGTAGGGCTGGTTTGTTTAATAGAGAGGGTCTTACCCAGTCACGCCTCTTTGTTTGCCGACATAATTGAGGAGAAGACAGCTTAGGGAATAGTGCTGCTTAATTGCTCTCACAGACGCTGCAAGGCACTCGGTAGGGTTGGGCTAAATTGGTCCTATTGTGGATTTTTGAAAAGCCTTGGTAACAGAGGAGTCCAAAAAATCCCCACCCCAAGCCCTTATGTAACCAGTAAAGTAACCTTCACTGCAGCATCAGCTTTTCCCTGTGCAAAACCCCCTGGAATGAACCAGGGAAATGGTGCATCAGAGGCACTGCAGCCCCATCCCCACAGATCTCCACAGGGCACGGAGAGAGAAGGGGTAGAATTGAACATCTGGGTGTAACGTCTCATCTATTAAAATGTTCAGCCTTTTAACAAAGTATATGTATGGCAGTAAAAGCTTCCTCCCTAATGAGTCCTGGAGTGCGCAAATCACTGCTTCTCAAAGCAAGACCAGGCTGTAACTCTCTTGATTTTAAATCAAAGGTTGGCTGTGATTCCTCAATCCTTCGCAGTCCAGAAGAAGTCAGCAGAGCTGCTAATTAGAGCACTGGTTGCATCTTTTTGGCTTTAAACCCTGAAATGAAGGGCAGGTCTGCTCTGTGCATTGTGACAAAGACGAGACCTCAGGTTCCTGGCGAAGGCTTTTAGATGAAACAAATGGAGAAGGACTTCCCAGGGACAGACTCCCCTGACCATGGAGTGAACGAGCCTTCAACAACTTGAGGATGACACTGAGGGCAGTGTTGTCCTTGCCCTGGGGGACTACAGACTGGAGACTGAGAACTGTACTCTAATGATGCTATTAGTGAATTCTCAGGCTGAACCTCTCCTGCTTTTAGAAAGGACTTAGTCCTGCAAAATTATTCTATTTTCTGCTATTAACAGGTAGAATTCAAACATAGTATCGATAAGTGTTCTTACTTATTATTCTATCCTACTCTGGGGGGAGAGAGGGAGATATTTTATGTGACAGTGGGGACAAGAACCTCTTTCTTTTCCTGTTATATTCATTAGAGTTCCTTTTGTTTACAATACTGTCTTACTCCATCAGACGTATGGCAAATTGTCTCCTGAAGGAAGCAATGAATTCACTAGACATACACCTAAACCTTGGCAATTATTGTCTCTTGCTACATATTTTTTAAAGCCTTGAATACTATTAATCACACAGCTGAGGAAAAGCATATGACCTTCTCTGTATCCATCTTAGAAAGATCTCATGTATTAAGAAGCTGTCTGCCAACAAGAAAACTGCAAATGGCTGAGCAACTCAAGTCCCCATAGCAAAGAGAGTTAGAGAAGCCACGAGGAACCCTGTGTCTGTGTACAGATGCACACCTAAAGTTAAATACCTGGTTTCCCTAAGACTGCTCATAATTTGGTTCTCTGTGCCTGCATTTCATCCCTGCAAAGATAAAATACTTACAAGCAAATGTGTGAACACATCCTTTCTTCTTCTGAAGCTGTTTCAAAGCTTGCCTTTCCTAGAAGTACATCACAAATATTCCAGCCAGGTGGCAGAAGACATTATAGTGCAAGGCTAGTTAATAATTGCAGGTTGTTTGATATTTTTGCCACTAATCTGGTGCCCTGAAGCCTCTTCTGGGATTGCTGCTTCATTGCAGCTCTATGGGTGGGGACTAACGTTGTGTATTGATCTATTTTGCAAAAAAAGGAAAGATGTGCTGACAATACTACAATAAGTAATGCCAACATTTAACATTTGGCACATCCTTGAAAGCCTCTCTGCAGTAGATAGAAAAGCCTGACCAGTATTCAAATTATAATAGGAAACTATTCTAGTTCAAACTTAAAGGAAATGGCTTTTTGAAGCTTCATATTGCTAGAACTTATCAAGCATATAACTTCAAACAGAGAATATGATGGAAGGTTGGGAGGGGAATTTTTTTTTTTTTCCAGACTTTCTCCTTTATTTTGCTAGAAATGACAGCTGAGAGTAAACAGTGGCTCTCCACAAATTTGAAAAGATGAGAGACATTTTAACAAGGAAAATTTTCACCTTGACATTCTGCAGGTATGCCAGAAGGAGGAAAGAGTTAACAGGACAATAATGGGATGGCTCCCCCGGTATGTCCTTATCCTTCAGAATTTAAAAGCCCTCACATAGTTAAAAAGTATTTTCTCATGAAAAAGAGGTTGTTAAAAGAAAAACACAAACAAAAAAACAAACCAACAAACCACAACAGATTTAAGCTTGTTTCTTCTGGCAACAGTGCAGAAGTCTCCCTTTTTCTATTTTGGAGGGTCTCCAAAAGTTTTTTAAATGTGCCTTCAAAATGGCTTTCACTTTTACAGGTATTTTAGTAACTGGGAGCAGGGAACCCACGTTCAGTGTGGCTGCTTCTCTTCAGTTGCCCAGCAATCTATTTTTGGTTCAGTGTCGTAGAGCATCATTATCGATGATCTAGAAGAAAATGTCCAAATTCTAAGACAAAAATCACAGATGACAGAAAAACTGCCAAATTAGTAAATAATAAATCAGTTTTTGAGAGTGATCTGGATCCAATGAACAACCAGAGTCCTTTGAACAAGACAGAAAATATGAGGTCCAGGAACCAAGAAAATAGGTCATGCTCACTGGCTGAGGTGACTGTATTTTTGAAATGATAAACACCTCAGTGTGAGCTGTCTGCAGTGGCTGAAAAATTAAACAGGAACCTTGAATGTGTGAACTGGAAAAGAATGAGTTCATGCAGATATTACCACTACACAGAGAAATAAAGGCAGAGCATTTTTCAGACATTGTGTCACAAATTTGAAAACGCTTCTGAAAAAAAAATTACAAGAATGGTTTGTGTTCTAGAAGTCCTGGCTTACAGGCTAAGAGTGGGTCCATCTCAGTAGGTTCTTTGAGAGGAGTTGGGAAGGGTCCTACAAGTACTAACACTGAGGCAGCAGAAGACATGTCATGGAGAATGTCACAGCATGATCCGAGCCCAGCTACTGGGCTGAGAAACACTCAGAATAGAAAATAGGTAAAATTATTTCAATGAACAACAGCTTACCACACACCATGGTGGATTTCCCAACGTTAAATATGTTTTTAAATGAGTTTGAGCATATTTCTAAAACTTAAAGCAGCGTTCAGTCCAAAGTGGTGGAATCTTCAGTGTGGTCACTGCCTGGGGGTTCCTCTGGAACCCTTGTCTCATGCTGTGGATGCCCATACATATTGTCTCTCTCAGGCTACTCCCACTCACGAGCCAAAAGAAGAAAGCACATTCGTGGGCTTGTTCAGCCTGAGGAAGAGAAGGCAAAGCGGGGAAAGATGCAGCTGCTGCCTGGGGAGCCTCCAGGGCCAGGCTGCACCCCCAGCCTGCCCCACACCTGCTGCAGGTGGGGAACAGACACCAGGCACTGCCTGGCCATGGCCATCCTGCCTCCTGCCTCCCACCATCTGGAAGCACTCGACTGTGTTCTTTTAGGCTAATGTAAAGCACTTTACACCAGGCAATCAGCGATGGCAAGTAGATAAGTCCTTCCCTTTTGCAGTGGAGAGAAACTATTAGAAGTACTTCTCATGAAAGGAAGTGCCCTTTCAGAAATGCTCTTTGGATTTAGGGACTCTGCACAGTCCTTCATTTGTCAGCTTCCTCCTGCATTCCTCACATTTGATGGTTCACTGCTTTTAGATTTGCTTCTGCCTGGCTATCCGTTCCTGTTCTCCTGTGACTAATATTTAGTTGTACAGTACCACTGGGAGCCTCTGCAAGGTGGTAGCACGGTATATATGGGACTCGGAGGAATTCTGAAATGACCTTTCTAAAAAAACAACAGCATAAAATAAATTAGAAAAAGGAAGCAGCTTTTGAGAAGGCTCGGTGCTTAGAGCAGCAGCTACAGAGAAGTTAACTGTTTCAGAGAGGTTTTTCCCCACCTGAAATGGATGGGGAAACTTCTTGAGTGTCAGTATTTGCTCAGGTAGCAATCTCTTGTTTCACCTTCAAAACTAGAGCATTATGGTTGCATATTTTAAAATATTTAGTATTTTAAAATTACTGGTAATCTGTTGCTGTTGCCCAGCTCTGGAGCTGATGGACAAAATCGTAGAAGTGCATCATATACAGGAGTCAGTGGCCAAATCCTACATCCTTCTGGGGGCAGGTAAGGGCTGAGTGTAAGGAATGATTCACCATTTAACAGAATTAAAGCTCCACTACTGAGGTTTAATATATGGCCACAAACTAGCAGACAGATCCAGCCAAGGGCTGTCAGTCTCTCTTTCTCCTCTGTCTTCCCCTGATGGTCCCCCAGAGAAGCACAGATCCTTCAGGGTGCAGTGGTTACTACACAAGTAATCTGATGATGAATGTTGCTTTTACAAGCCTTGTGCCTTGTTGTAGCATGTGTTAGAGGTGGCATGAGGGGGATAGAAGGCTCTGCCACTTAGTGTAAATTATTTGGGACAGAAATTTAGTGCTTAATATCTTTGTAAAGAATCTAGTGAGTGTCTGGATACTTCCTGGGCAGACTGTTAATTGCCCTTTTGCTTTCCTGTTTTATATTCATGATCCAGAACAGCTAGCCCTTGAGTAAGCGTAAACTGCACTTCCATCATATTTCCGTTTGGGTTATGAATATAACACACACCTGCAGTCTCAAAAGCACATAATTGCAAAACCACACTCAAACAGGGACTGAATAAACACTGTTGCTGATTCTTAATGAGCCATTAATCAGATGTTTAACTACAGGTAATTCCCTTGAGCACTGGTGTCCCAAGAAAAATCTGTATTCCCCCTAAGTCATAGAGAAGCAGTTGACTCATGAACAGGAAAATTGTGAGATACAGGCTGAATGAGCAACATTGGCTTCCCATGGCAACTCCTAACAGGTGCCTAAGTCTCACTGCCATGAGGCACAGGCATCAGTGTCAGATAAGGGCTTTTTAGGAGCTAAAGACTTTTGTTTCGGTTGTCAAAGGGTATATTTTGGCAAGAGCTGGGAAGATGCTCTGCTTGCCTCCTGTCAGTCAGTGTTACCAGCTTTCCACGGATGGGAGTAAGAGTGTGATTCTTCACACAGTGTGAAGTCCTCCTCTGGAATTCAATATCAAAGGAGGGTGTGTATTTCAGCTGCATTTTAACAAGGGATGGATAATTTTATGGCCACTGCTGTTTGTAGCTTTGCATGGTAAATTAAGGATAATAAAATCAGGTATTTCAGAGTGTACAACAAACTCTGCAGGGGTTAGGAAGGAAATTTGTTCCACCAACAGTATTGAATTGTTGTTTAGCTAGACTGAAATGGACATTTCTTTCATGGAGAAAATAAGAATTTCAAAATTTTATTTAAGTTCAAATGAACCCAGTGCTATATTTTGAGCGTGAGATGCTGTATTGAAAAATCATTGTTCAGAAGCACCACAGTGTTCCACTAGAACAGATCAACCTTCGAGTTAAAAAAAAAAAAGGAAAAAAAAAGGAAAGAAGATAAAAGAAAAGAAAGGTTTTCCCAATTTCTAAACTTGTGTCAAAACGTGCCTGGTTTCATTCCCAGTTTCGCTGGCACTAAAATGTCATATCGTGCTAAGATGGGCTGGTGAGTTACTGATGTTCATGACAGATCTGCTGTAAACAGCATTTTGTAAAGGACACAATGGTTTTAAGAGCTTATCCGTTTCTCTTCATAAAACAGTCACACATTTTCCTATCAGCCAACCAATGAATGCAGTTGGTTTTCCTCTGAAGAGCAGGCACATGGAGGTGAAGCCAACCTACACATATTAGACATCAGAAGAGCTCCAGGTTATTAGCTATGGAGAACAAAAGGGTTTAGATGATCTCTCCATCTGTTTCTCCCTCCTGTGCCAGACACACGGTGTAACAGACCGTATCTTCACAGACATTTTCCAGGTGGAAAATGTGCACACAAGAAGCCTGTGCATCAGCTCCTATATCTATTTCCCAAAGCATAAGCTCCTTCCATCACGGCTGAAGGAGCCATATCCCAACAGTAGGCATTTGTAAAGCTGGCAGTTAGTGTCTCATTCATGCTTTTATTCCCTAGATGTTATTTCCTCAAAGGATGCTCGGTTTAGCAAAGTAGTTATATAATAACTTGTTAATTAAATACTCATTGACAGTCCATGCCTGCCATTTTTTTGTGGGGTTGTGTACAAAAGACTGCTTGAGGGGACAGTGATTGTGCTTGTACTTGACTTCTTGCTGCATAGGATAGCTGTGCTCCTGCTTGTGTTGCTCCCTTCCTCAGAAACCTGTGTAGAGACCGGACTGGAGGTGGCTTTAGGAAGACTTTGGGCAGCAAGGCACTGCACTGTTGTACAGCCATGTCCCAAAGTGCTCCCAGACCTGGGAAGGAATAGGTGGAGAGGTTGCACAGGTCTTCCTATGAGTGGTCTGCCCAGCAGCCACCAGCAGAGCTGCCTTAACAAGCATGTCCCACCAATGTGGGTGCTAAAGAGCATCCACGTGACTAAAACACACACCATTCACTAATGGGAAGGTGTTATTCTTCATCCCCTCCCATGGGAAGTGTGGCTTGCTGTCAACAGACCCTGGATGTGCTGCTGCTTTGCAAAGCAGCCAGTGGCTGTAGCACATGGTACTGCCAACCCTCCCTCCTAGATGCAATCACCACCTTTATTTTCCCCCTTCCCGGCTCTTGGCACAGCTGTCAGCAGTTTTCAGACCTCACATCTCCCCCTGCACTGAACAGAGGTGATGAGAACCCTGCCACCTCGGTGCCCTTCAGCCAGCGAAGCAGTGGCAGGTGTGGACTGTGATCACACACAGGTTTGCTTCTGTCCTCACCTCACCTGCTGCTGCTGGTGGCCTGAGTGCAGATGAGTTGATGAGACCTCATCTGACAATGAACTTCCTCATGGTTCTTGGGCTGGTGTCATCTCTTCCTGCTGCAGATGAGGCATCTTCTTGGTTTGTGGTACCTGGTGAGGGGAAGTGGAAGGTAAAGAGGGGTCAAGGTAAAGGGGATAGATAACATCAACTAACAAAAGAAGCACTACTAGCTCCAGACTTGCTTTTTTAGACAGAAGCATGGTAAAAAGCCCCTCTATTATTCAGTAATATCGGCATGGCCATTTCTAGTTCAAACAAGGGTGAAATGCTATGGAAAGCTAATGAGAAAAATGTAGAAGTCTTGTGTTAGGCTGTTCTTGATGAAACAGCACTTGTCATACAAAGGAGAGGATATATCATTCATCATTGCTAGTTTTACCTGCCAAAAGAGAGCTACAAGTTTTCTCTTTTGTATCCACAAATCTTGAAGTTCACTGTGACCTGTCTAGATGGTTTCTCTCTGGGAAAAAAAAAAGTGTTTTGAATCTAATAAATAATCCTCAGGAATATTTACAGAAGATGCATAAATGCCAGCACCTCCCCTAAAGATATAGTTCAGTGTCTTAAAATCAACATATGCACACTGGGTGACTGGTTGTGAATATTCTCCCTAAAGAAAAACCCAGCCAGGCAGGCCAGCAGGGTGCTATGCAAATGTCTGAAGAGCAATGATCTGCCTTCATTGCAGGCTTAATTTATGAACTAGATTTATTAGGTCTTTTTATTGAATGAATTACTGCATATCCTACTTCTTCCTGTGTCAATAGCTGTGTCCAAGGAGAAGGCAAAAAAATGAAGGGCAAATGACCCAAAGCCTGGCACCACTTTGCATGTGCAAAATCACTGTTTGCAAATACCAGTTTGAAACTGGTTCCACTTGATGTTTTGTACCCAGAAGAAAAGAGGCCAAAATAGGCACTGCAGTTGAGAGTGAAACCCTCTCCCATGGCACCCACAGCAGAGCTTGGCACTGCTCTCTGCTAAATGGCAGTTCAGCCACAGGAGATGCTCCCCAGTTCATGCTCCTGCTGCTTCCTCATCATGGCCCTGCCCAACGTCCTTTGTTCTCCACTGCCTCCCAGGGAGCAGGGACAGAGACACAGCATGAGGAACTGGAATGGTGCTCCTGAAAACAGTCTGAGATTGTAGCAGAAATAAAAAAGAGCAGGAAAAAAATTACATTGTGCACAACATGTCTTGAGCTTCAAATTATTGGCCCCTGCTATATGCTGGGTGCTGTTGGGAACCTTTTCAGAACTGTTTGGAGAACATAACTGATGGTCCTTCACCTGTAACTCTGCAGTGCCACAGAGATTTTGTTGGCAAATAATTACTTTTTTCCTTTTTAAATTGCAGCTTAGGGATCCCCCCAGCTTCTGCACCTGACAATTGAGGAGAATGATCTAAATTCTAATATCAAATTACAGACAAGTAATAGACCTAAAACCACCTTAATGTGTAATGAGCATAATGTTTAGCACATACCCAAGAAATATTCTTAGCACTGTTAGATCAAACATAATAAAAGTGTCTCCATTAAGTTATGGAGTACTGAAATCACAGCAATTCAGCATCTTGTCATTATAACAGAGAAAAAGAGATACTGAGATATTAGCCCTGATCTTCCAGTCATCTCCAAACCTGTATGTATTACTGTTGAGGCTTTTTGCCTGCATGCTTTTTTTTATATCTATTTATTTTTTTCCCATAAAACACAGATGTTTACCCTGTATTGTATTCATACAAACAGATCAGCCAAATAAGCATTCAGCTGCTGTGTGCATGTAAGTAAAATCATTTTGCACGTAAGAAAAGAAGAAACAGGCCCATAACCAAGGAAACTGTCAGCTGAATTATCAGAAAAAAAAAAAAGGATGCATGTGAACATGCATTCCCTGATAGATGCCTGATCTCTGATGTTGGCCCTTTAGTGTGAGATTGATGTGGAACAGTTTTCAGTTTTGACATTGTGTTGGACTCATCAGAGATGTTGCCATTTTTGCAAGGAGAGAAAGCTGGTGTCTGGCTCAGCAGGCAGCAAAGGAAAGCAGCAGAGACTCGAGGAGGTCTGATATGCCTTTCTTCCAGTACAGCCATTTGGGATTTCTATGTGCAATACTTTCTACTGATCACACATTGCCTTTTCCCTCAAATGCCTCTGTGCCACGTTTACTCTTCTTGATTGTTTTTGGGACCAGCTCCAAATAGTACTCATTTGCCTTTAATTTCAGGGGTGTTTTGAGAGATGCAGGGATCTCTCAAGTACTTGAGGAATAGTCATGAGGATGGATGGATGATCACGTAGGCTCTGTGCACACAATGGGGTGAAGCAGAACAAAAGTCTGTGCGACACGTAGCATGGGGATATAAGTAGCAGAGTTTAGTTTTGAACTAATTTTAAAATAGTGGAATTTGATTTTCTATGCTCCTAATTCTGCCTAAGTGAACAATAAAATCAAATTCCTTCAGACCAAGCACACTGCAACCCCAAATATTTAAATAGAGTTGAAGTGTCACTGAGGGCTGAGCCTGCCTATGTAAAGTTCCAGTGATCCTCAAGTGCCATGGAGGTGAAGTCTGGGCATCGCTTACGTGGGCACAGAAGAGAACAGAATCAAGGCCTTTGTGTTCAGTAATTTTGACATACTAATGTATTCAGCTCCCAATCACCTAAGCATCAAAGCAATTAAGTGTGGGGTTTTGGCAGTGCATCTTAATTGTGCAACCTTCCCTGCAGAGCATAGATGATCAACCTCACATGGCAACGCAGAGCTCAGGACAGGGAAGTCCATCTCCCATTCAGCTCCTGTATCCTGGTTAGGAGTTCTCCTTCCTTGCAGAGACATCAGTTGGTGCTCAGGGCCCTGTACCCTCGACCTGTTTCCCCTTCAGTGTCTTTGATCCCATTATTGGTACTGTCTGACCTTGAAACACCCTCTATTTTTTGTTTTTAAGTAGATTAGGAAGAAAGCTTCTTGGAGAGCTTAAAAGACTGTATGCTAAAGATGATTTCTGCAACCTGATATGGATTACCATAGTTACTCTGTCTGAGCGTGGCAGTTTTCCAACTCCTCTGCCAGGAATGATCTAAAAGCTTTTCTTTTATTGTGTCTTGAGGTGAGAGCCTGGCTTTAAAAAGCTTTCAGAATTCTAATTCTTCCCTCCAATTTGTTGGCAGGGGGAGTCCAGCACTGCTCCATCTGATGTCCGATATTGCTGATAACCTACAAACAATGCATTCAGGATCTCTGATTGTGCATGTCCAATCACTTAGTTAATTGAGAACACAGGGAGATGCAGCTCTTGGCATCCCCATTATCTCTCCAATCTCTTATTCCTCCAGCCTCTTTCCAGGCATAACTGTTTAGGGTTTGTGGCACTCTCACTTCTTCATGGAACATGTGCATTTGCTGGGCCAGATCTCTAGTTAGCAAGAGCAGCAGAATGTAAAGGGCAGTCTCTTGAGTCTTGTTATCTTCTTATGCACAGTAATAGCACAGTCTGCATGCCATTCATGATTTTTATTTAATAGAGTTTCCTGGTGTGTATTTTAGGATTCATTTAAAAATACATCAGTGATGAGCAGGGTAGGAAGAAGAAACCGAGCCAAAAATTCTCTCTAAAACTAGACCAATAACTGTCTCCTCCTGCCTGCAGCTGACATTTAGGAGTATTCTTAAATCATTTTAAGTGATTTTTAAAAATCACTTCCAAAAAAAGGAGTCTGAGGGAGAGACTATGGGTGTATTGCCTGATGCCAGCATGAGTGGGGTGAAGAAATTGAGTCCTAAGTTAATGTTGAATTAATGTTGATAAGTGACTAGAGTGAAACTGGAAATGGCAGACTGCGAGTAGAATATCTCAGCATTGCTTATGGCACCTTTTTAATTATGAAAAATCCAGGTTACTTTATGTAAAAATAATTTCTTCCTTGGTATTTTAACTGGGGCTCTTGTCAATATGACATGGACCACGGCATGGACCACCACGCTGACCACACGTGGGCAAGGAGCACTTTTTCTATTTATGTCTCTATTTGGCAGGTCCAAGATCTGCCAGGGAGCTTGTCAAGGTTGGGACAGACCTGTTTCTTCCAGTCTCAAATTAATTCTTTATCCATGAGACTATTTTTTATCCTGCTGTACTGTCTGGAAATGATAAATTATTGCTGTAGATAACAAATACTTTCTTCTTCTTCCTCCCCACTGGTTAGCCCTTGTTCATAGTGCTGTCCTTCCTGGCTTCAATAGTCGGGTTAAAGCCTGTGTGAAAACCCAGGTCATAGTGAAATGTCAGCACGCAAAACCAGTCCAGAATGTCTGGATTGCTGATACAGACATGCTGCACGTTCATCCATCTCCCTCCTGAAATCAATAAGTGTTCTCAGCTCCCTGTACGAGGGGTCCCAGCAGAGCCTTCACTGTAAGTTTTCTGCTCTGCTCTGTGGTTTTGGCTGAGCGTCCTGAGGTGCTCCTCAGAGCAGGCTCATGGCATGGAATCCCAGGGCTGCTTCAGCCCCTCAGGACTGCCAAGCCCAGCAGAGATGATGTTTTAAATTCCATGAATATTTAAACCAAAAAAAAATCAAGCCCTAAAGCATCCTGCTTTTCCAGTTTGTGAGAGCTCTGACCAAATACAGACACAGGTAGTTTACTTAATTAAAATTAAGCCTTCTTTTCCATTTTCCTTCTCTTCCTTTTCCAGCAGCACCCCACTTAATGCCTGTGGCAAGATTCATCACCTGGAGGCTGGTTTTTTATAGGATTTGACAAAGATCATTCAGAAGTCAATATTTTGCCAAAAGCAAAGTGCTAAGTCTAGTGACTTGCATCTAATTACTCCTTTTCTTTTTATGTCTTCTTCTTTTTCCCCCTCCTCTTTTCATTGGGGCTTTGAGTTACTGACAGCAGAGCAAATGAGTTATGCTCAGGAGGTATGAATGCTTCAAGTTTGTACTGGGCTTTGCTCTCTGCCTCAGCTTCATTTTGCATGATTTCTGAATAACAGCAGGAGCACTGAGAAGCCGTCATGTCTTTATGTACAAAACATACAGCTCTCCACTGAATTCTTTGAGGTTTCCTTGTAACTTGATGAGATAGGCAACAGTGGTTCCGGCAGGACAAAATGAACTTGTTTAAAGGAGCAGAGTAGGGAATGGGCAAAGGAAATGATGTGCCCAGATACCTTTACGCTCCTTCAAATAACATGGGCTGAACAAAAAGAGGTGGATTTTACTACAAAGATATTTTCGTCTTTGTGAATGGACCTTACATAGAAACCAGCATAAAAATTCTCTCAGCAGCTGGATCCCTTCCTAAATATTATCACCCTTCAACCCATGAAGTTATGGCTCTAGCTTTGTACTAAGGTAGTTAAAGAGCAGATTTTTCTGGGGCCCTAAATCAGAAGCTCATGTGCAGCAGTGACTGTGTGCTGCCAGGCACATGCACAAATGACCCAAGACACATTTGTTCCATTTTGGTAAAGTTGTTTCTGAGCTTTTGCAAAGAAATTTATACCGAAGATTTTTGGGTTTGTTTGTCTGATTACCTAATGAGTGCTAGTGAGGTTTTGTAAGAAGAGCAGACGAGGAGGAGTACTGAGAGGAACCAGATACTGTGCCCCTACTTTAGGCATGTGGTCCCATCAAAGCCCAGTTTACCTGTGAAACTTTCCTAAATTCAGTTCAGTTTCCCTAGGAGTGAATGAGCTAATGCTCACAGGGTAGTATGGAACATGTCTATATGGATTTCAGAGGGAAGGTTGTTGTGAGTAAGTATTTGCTAAGACTCAAGCAGGCTAGTTAGTACGCAATCATTTTGTGTTAAATAATTCAAAAGCTGTTGCAAAAGTAAATTAGTAAGTAGTCTAAACAACATGGGTTTATGGCAAACTTTATCAAAGAAACCTAATTTTTCCTCTCTGATTATATTACAAGTCTGGTTGACAAAAATGATTGAACAAATTTAGTGCATTTAGACTTATGTGAGGTGTTTGACTTGGCAGTGAATGGTGTGCTGATTAAACATTAGCACCATTCAGTAACATTAGAATATGCATTAAAAGGCTAACAAAGTGCCTGACAGGGCTCAAGAAGTAGCTGTCGATGGGGAATCAGGGCTGAATGGACCTGTGGTTTCTGGGGCACACGAGGGTTAAGTACCAAAGCTCTCTGTCGGTTATATCAATGGTCTGTAGCAAAACACAAGATGAAAAATATTTGTAAAGCACAAAGAGAATGGTACCCAGTGAAGAAGAACAGAGGTTGGCATTGGGGAAGGTGAACCTTTTGGTAAAGAGGATGAGGAATTCATCACGCTCTGTGTTGGCCTGTGCAAGGGCACGGCCCTGCAGGCTGGAGCACGGGGAGCGCTCACGGGATGAAGGGAGCAGTGATCCAAGAAGCCTCTGCACATTGATCTTACTGTGATGACCTGACAAAGGGAATTTATGTGGCCTATAAGTATATAAACAAGGGAGTACTGAATAATAGGAAAACAGGGTCATTTTACTTTTATTGCAGCATCGCTAAACCCAGGTCCCAAACAGCAAAATATTATGTTGAAACTTTGCAAGGATATGAATAATTTGGAAAGTGGATGGGAAAGAGAGGTGAAAATTATCTGAGGGTATGAGGAAATGTTTTACAATAGGAGGCCTGAAAGGCTCAATGTGTTTCACAGACCAAAAAAATAGTCTGAGGTGATTTTTTTGTGCATGAGTCCGCTTCTGGGAAGAAAATAACTCTGTCCTAAAAGGAAAGAAAAATGAAGGAAGAGCCTATACCTGAAAGCTGAAAAGGATATTATTAAATGCGATGTGGGTTTTAGTGAGTTTTTTGGGGGCTTATTTTATTTTAACTAGGAAGTCATTTTAGTCATTAGAGCAATTTATCAAGAGAAAAGAAAAAAAAAAGAGGATTCTTTGCTTTTTGATGGCTCCAGAGCAAGACTTGGTGTTTTTCTCCACTATTGACTTTCTTGGGACTTACAGCTCTGTTCAATTAGGAATGGCTGGGTAAAATACAGTGGCCTGTTATAAGGTCAAATGAAGATCTAATGAGTCTTCCTGGTCTTCAACTTGTTGACGCTGTAACTGCACGTGAACACACTGATATTGAAAACAGCCTCTCCTGATTTCAGAAGGAAAAACTCTACCAGCGTTATTAACTTCCTCGTGTGTGACAGTTGTTGCTCATACATTTTTAATGTTTTAATCTGGAAAGCTCGTTGACATTTTGTTTTGAAACACACGGTGCCGCTCCGCAGCGGAGTACATTTGTTCCTGCAGCTGCACCATCTGGGCGGGAGAGTGACGGGGCTGCCCGGGACTGCTCTGCCCAAGCAGCCCCAGAGGTTTGGGCAGGATTCCTCAGGTGCTGGAATTGCTCCACGGCCATCAACACGGTTTGTGCTGAACTAACGTCGAGGCTGCTTCGGGCGGCTCCAGCGCAGCCGGGGCTCAGCTCTCTGCTCAGAAGTATCAGCAGCGACAGGCAATGGTATGATAGAAGGAAGAGATTTATGGTGCAAACCTGATTCCAGCATCAAGCTTTAAAGATTTAGAGGCAAAAGGAACAACTACAGTTATGAAATATGTCAAGGAGTGTTTCCTATCAGGAAGCAGTGAATGAACTCACCACAGCTTGGCCCAGCTGTGTCTGTATCTACCCATGTTGCAGGGCTCTGTCTCCAATATTAAAGCTGACCTTGTGCTGAGCCTCTGCACAGGAGTGAATGTCTCTCTGCTCTTTAGCTGCTACCCACCCCGAGCATAACTCTCTTTGTCAAAAAAATCCTCATATGGATACAAATTATGCTGTGCTCTCATTCCCAAAGCCCTGCCAGGTGGGAATTGCCACCTTCTCTCCCTGCCCCTATCCGGATCAAGCAAAGTTTTGGTTTAGATTGTCCCAGCTCCAGACTCAGCATAGGGGATTCATTATAGATTTCCCTTTATACCATTTTTGTAATGTCTTACCTGTTTCTTGCAAGTAAACCTCAATGAATTCAGATCTCATGTAGCTGTCGGTGACCTCAGGGACCTTGGTTACTGCAATCACAGGCAGCAGTCCCAACATGCTCCAAGGCCAGTGCCTCTAAGCAGGGAGGAAGGAATGGTGCAGGGGAGCCTTTAAATTCCAAGACGAAACTATAATGAGCTGTAATCATACCCAGAGTAACTTCCCTGCTATAATTCTCAGCAGGAAAACAATTACATTGCAGCAGTATAACCAGACAGACATGTTGTAAATACAAAACATCCTTTGGAAATACATGCTCTATATTCTAAATACATTTAGAATTAAGGCAAACAATTCTTTTCTAATTAGGATTCAAGGCAGACATGCCGAGGGGCTTTGGGTTTGTTTTTTTTTCCCCCTTATGCTTCTACTTTTTTGTTTAGCAGACATTTAAAGGCGCTGTGTCAGTTGATATGTGGACAGCACACTCAGGCTGCCATCGGGGAAATGGCAGGGGAGAACTGACCCCCACGCTCGGCCCATAACACACAGGTGGTTACTTCTGTCCTTCTGAGATGAAGGCAGGGGTGAAGAGGGGGTTTGGTTGGGTTTTGGCACCAGAGAGGACAGCAGGACTGCTGAAGCACAAAGCCAGACGAGATGCAGCAGCTCTGCTGATCTCGAAGGCTCCAGCTGGTTCAATACCCTCAGCATGCGCTGGTCACTAGGGGAGGATAGAGGATCGCAGAGCCTGTGGGTCACAGACACACTCCTCGTGAAAACTGGAAATGCTGCAAGATCTGTCTGCCTGAGATCCTGCTGCTTCTGCTACAGCAGAACTGGGAGAAGCAGCTGGATACAGAAAGGAAAGGCTTGCTTTCTTTATGCCTTATTTGGTGGAGAACACCCCGTGTTGATACTGGGGCACGTTGTCTTACCCCAAACATTCAGGATTTGATTGATGGTCATTTTAAGTGGTAAGATGTCGATCTGCCAGAGCTTATTTTAAATTACTTGGCTTGAAATATGCTTCTGAACTCTGTGCAGAGAGCCTAAGACATATGTAAATGTAATTTTTTAGGATCCTCATTCATCTTTTGGGGGGGTTAGGCAGCATATGTCCCTACACTGCTCAAAGAAGTAAAATTTGGCCAATTGCTGCTCCCTTGTCCAGTCCCTCTTGGAGAAAGGTAACTAGATAGGCTGGGAGAGTTTCTTAGTTTCTACCATCCCTCATCCAGTTCAACAGGAGAAGAAGATGGGGTGGGGGGAAGCAAGGCTCTAAAGAAATATATTTGAAAATCTACATAGTTCTCTGGGAACAGAGACACTTTCTTCATATATATTTTAAAATCACTCTCCTGTGGTACATTCAAAATGATGGTTTTATAAACCTACAGGAAGTTTTTCATTATCCATTGAATACTTTAGATATTTTCCTATTAGAGGAAAATAAAATTTATGTGCTTATATCAGTCAAGGTATGGCTTCACGTGTTGCAATGCCCAATGACTTATTCTGGAAGTGACAAAGTCACTGTGAGATGTTCTAGCACCTCCTAAGGGTCCATCCTATTTCCACTGGTGTTAGTGGACATTTTACCACTGTCTGCAATAAGAAGGACTATATCGTAGAATTTAGGGACAGTAGGGTGAGTTAAGGTTAAGAATAGTGAGTGCCAATATCCACCATGAATGGAAGTATTGCCTGAGGCAGAAGATCAGGACAATGCCTTTCTGCAAAGACAGAAATAACCAAAATTTCACATTTTGAAAAAAAAAAAATAATAAAGGAAAGAGAGAGAGGAGGAAAGGAATAAAAGAGAGATCTTCCAGGGATCACAAAGCCAAACGTACTAGCGCTTTATTGCAGCTCTCAAAAGTTTAGAAGTGAAGCCCATAACGATGAAATGCATGGCTTGAGGGCCAGAGCTAAATCAGGCTCCCAGCACAGAGCAAGGGCTGCTCTATAGATATGTTTGTCACTGCAAGTAAGGGCTGTGAAGCAAACAAAAGGGAACAGCTGATGTTTAACAGCCACTCTACAGCCACAAAGCTACCTCTGTCTCATATCTGGAAGCTTGTATGGGGAGCACATTATAGGTTTCTCTGTGCTAGCAGGTTGTAAACCTGAGTTTCCCCTACATATGCCCATTTTCCATGCTTGTTCTTTCTTACTGTGAGTGAGTAGGGAAGACAGGTTCAGGATGGAGCTTTAGATTTGTAGTCCTTAAATTTCCGTTCAAGTTTTCAGTGAAAACACTAGTTTGCATGTACCAGAGCAGGAGCTTCTAAGAGCACAAACACTCTGTGCATATGCAGAAGTGCAGATATATGTACACACACAGGTACACACACCAAAAATATAAACAAGAATAATTCTGCTAGGCATTCATAGAGCTTCTGGTCTGAAGAGAACATGAATTTTCCTATGTATTTGTCTTCTTTCCGGTGTTTTCATTACAATGATTTGATTTGCTTAGAGCAACAAACACCACATGGGGTAGGCAGGGAAATAAGCAATTGTCTTTACATTTCGCCTATATATATACCATTAGCTTCACACAAAATATGACTCACCAGTAGCAGGTGTCCTGCTGTTATGTTAGGCAGATTAGTAATGATAGGGAGGGGGCTGCTCTCCCTATATGGCATCCCCGAGGGAAGTTAAAAATAGCTCAGACTTACAGCAAAGTAAAAGTATTTGTGGGCTTTGAACGAAGTCTGCTTCTGAAGGTAAGAATCAGAACTGGTCTGTTTAATCTGCCATTCCTTCCTTTTTTCTTTCTTCTTTTTTTTTTTCCTTGGCAGCTGATTGGCAAATGTTATCTGGCACAAGGCTGGGAGTTTGGAATTACGAACAGTCGTCTTCCGTGTTTTGTGGAAACAGGGTGGGGATTGACCAATTAAAGGAAATCAGTGTAACAGCATTCGCAGCCCAGGCAGAAACAGCAGAGCAATGTGTCTTTTTCTTTCGCCTCCCTTTTTTTCTCTCTCTCGGTTGTTAGAGAATCTGAATGGCATATGAGCAATCCTAGCATGTGACTGCTCCGAGTAGCAGGCAAGATATTGCTGGTAGTTACTCCCACCACGAAACAAGTCCAGTAAGCAAAGTTGTCTATAAAGTTATTGTAGCAGCAGAATATGAGAAGAGAGGAACTGTTTGTATTTCTGAGGTATGTGCAAATCAGGGTGCTACGTGCGCTCCATGGAGGTGTGGCTTTTCATCCTTGCTGCTAAGTGCCTGTGTATCTATATACTCAGACACACCAATTGACAGACCACTGCCTAAAAGGAAAATATTGTTTTTCAGGGGAGAACTGTGGAGGATAATTGTATGTGTATGATTTTTGTGTGTGCACATCCGCGTGCATCCACATCTGCACTGATGCAGGGAGATCCCGAGCAAAGCCCCACAAGCTTTGCATTGAGCCACCACCTCTGTGGCTTTGTGCAGGACAGAAATGGAGTTGTAAGGGCTGAGTTGCACTGCTGAAAAATGAGATACAAGGGCTGCTCGTTACACCACAATAACCTCATGGGCCATGATGGATTTCCCCTGACTTTTTCGAGTGGCATCACCAATACTGACAATGAGCAACTTTGGTGTTGTGGAAACCAGACAAAAATCCGACAGCCCCGTGCAGGGAGTCCCCGAGAACAGCAGTGTGTGTCACACACCTGTGTGAGCACGTGTAGGCATCTTCACCAAGACCTGCCATCCTCTGCCTCCGAGCCCAAGTGGATAAGGACTTTCTGTGTGTGCCTCCTTCTCTGCCCTCAGTTAGTGCTGGTTTTGGCAAATGAGTTTGAGAGGGTTGAGCGTGCCCAGGGGCCTGGCTGTGGTGTGGGGAGGAGGTGTCATGATTTTGATCACTGTGGGTGTCTGTCTGCCTGAGCTCCTGCAGTAGGTGTTGGAGCCCATCAGCAGCATGCCTGGGATACCTGGGCTGTTCCTTGAGTTAGTATCAATTCCTGGCTGGGCCAGTAACTCCCTTGGCTGGTAGAGGGGAGATGGCAGAAGCAATCTAATTTTAACTCCCTGATGTTGGGCCAGCTTCTACTAAAATCAGCATCAATGGCAAAACCAACATTAATTTGAGTGGGAAAAGGATTGAACCCAAATTAATATATGCTGGCCTTTGTAATTATCTTTATTGGCTGATAGGGAAGGAAGACCTTATTCACTCAATGCATTTCTGTGGCTGCCTGGCTGTGCTCCAGTGATGCACCAGCCTGTGAGCAGACGGGTTGGGAGAGTGGGACAGGAGTGCTGTATCCCTGCATGAGGGGCTATAATTCACTGTCATCCCCAAATGATTAAATCCTGCTTATTTCAAACCAGCAGGTAATGGAGCAACACCCACAAATATGGTGGGTAGGATTTAGCTCCAGGTGCTTGTTGAAAAACTTCTCCTATTGAGTCCAAAGTTCAAAATCCTGGTCCCTGTGAATGGTCACAGAGGAGAGCATGTAAGGTTTAGTAAGCATTAAACATTGTGGTTTTATACTGGTAAGAAGAGTGAAAATTGAAGAAAACAGCTGAGAAACACAAGAGGACAGGTCAGCTCTGCTAAGTGCTAGAGATGGACATAGACTAAAGAGAAATCCTATTTGGCAGCACAGAGAATCTGCTGGGGTTGCAGTCTGAAACCTGCTCCACAATAATGGTTTCCTTCTCCAGTAAACCAATGTATTGATTAGGATAAGCAGAAAGGATCAGTCTTGATGGGGATCTTCAGGGTGTTTTACTACACTGCTTAGTTCAAATTAGTTGATATTCATGTGTTTTTCTCTCCAGAGCTAACTGGATATGACAGCAGAGAATGTAATTTAGGGCTTTTTTCTCTTTCTGAAAATGAATTGCTACATGAGATTTCATTTGCTTACACATATTTATGGGCGGTCCCAAAAAATCTCATTTCCATTGTGCCAGCTCCTGTTTAGCACAGACTTAATTTTGCAACTTTTAAATAAATTCTCTTGACAAAATAATATTATGGCATATTGAAACAAAGCAGACATTTCAATAGGAGCACGCTAAGAGCATTGTTCCTAAATGCACACACCAGCGTTATCTTGGTGATAGCCCAATGACCAGTTAAAACAAGGTAGGCCCAAGATGCCATAGAAATGTACTGTAGTTCTGACCCTTTCGTGGGCTATCCAGTGCCCTTGGGTCTCCCTATTTGCTATGAGAGGGTGCACAAATGATTTGCTATCAAGAGGTCATTCTAGCTTGTTTATTCCTCTCACTAATAATTCATTACAAGGACATCGAGATGCAAGCGATGCCAGGCAAGCTCACGGAAAGGAGGCCACCACGGTGGGTGCTGTCAGTAATCTCCCTGCAAGGACCACAGCAATTCTTTGGGCTGGTCTTCTTTTGCTGGCCATCTGCTTTGCATTCCCTGGTGGTACTTCAGTTTGGATCTCCAGTTTGTTTGTCATTTCAGTCTCCCACTTTATTATTTCCAGAGCCAAGTGAACCGCTGCCAAAGCCAATGCAATGAGATTGCATTGAGAGCTTTGCAACATGGTATACTTTTCTTTTTATCTTGAAGCCTCAGCTCCTGGAATTAGTTGATTATGTTAGAATCCCAGCATTCATTAAAAAAAAAAAAAAAGAAAGTGGATCTCTGCTCCTCCAAAACTGAGGAAAAAGCTTGAGAAAAAAGGATCTCTGAAGACTTAGTAATCACAGACCAAATAAAAGAGGCTTTCCCCCCGCCCTTGACATCAGACTATTTTACAGACAATCATCCTATTTCTGAATCTCTCACTCCCAGTTTTTTGAGTTCTGGGTGCTGGCAAACCTGAGAAGCAGCTGTTCCTTTCTAAAAGCAGGGAAAATAAGTAGAGTAATCTCTAACAGGAACAGTTATTTTAGCTTTGCTTGTGCTGCCTTTTCCTCTGCCCCTTCAGCCCGCTCCTGCCAGTGGGTTGGCACGGCACAGGGAACCCATTGCAGCAGCTCAAAGGACCACTCACCTCCCAGTAAGTCCCAGTGAGGAATGGGAGGACAAGACTTTGTGTTAACCAGGACTGTGATTCCCTTGAGGTCAGGAGTAGCAGCAGCTGCTGCTGTCACTGACCCCATAACTTTAAATAATCTTAGCTATGGCTGTCCGTGGCACATCTGAAATGTGATTAGGGCTTGCCCAGTTCTGGGGTACAGACTGTCACTCTTTCCTCAGCTTGGGGATATATTTGGGATGCAACTACTAGAGCTGGGAAGGGTCCATCATTTATATTTCTGTTTGCCTAGTGTGCTATTTTCCTACTTTTATTTTTCAATAGGAAAAGAGAGGACACTTCAGACTGATTTTGACAAATATGTTTGTTGGTCTGGATTTTTCATCACTCTGGGCCGGGGCCTCAGGGAAACATATTTGCTTTTATTGCTTTTTTCCGGTAACTAAATGGAATTAGCATTCCCTGCCATTGCTGGCCAACTGGATCCAGTGCACAGTGCAAATCAGTGCAAACGAAGGACAACAACACTTCACTGAAGTAATGAAAAAAGGGAAGTACTAAAAATGAAAAGAATAACAGAAAAGAAAATGAAGAGCCACAGGTCAAATTTCTTGCTGGACTAACTTGATAGAAGTTACGGTGCTTGATACTTCCCAGTTTTGCTGACGTGCTTTTCTTTTGCCCTGACAGTTTTCTTCAGTATTTTGCATGTAACCTACAGCAGGTAGAAGGAGGGCATGTGTAGAGGCACCAGTGTAGGGTTATATGGTGCATCCCCTGTCCTTTAGTTGGGAATTGATTTTACAGACCTCTGATGAACCAAACCTGACACTTCATTGGAACTTAAAGGGCAAAGTGAAGGTCCGGGGCTCATAGAAGGGAGAGCAGAACAGCAAGTGGGCATGTGATGGACAAATTCTCCATGAACACAAGTATAACCTGACCTGGTACACCAGCAGTCAGTAGCTACTGAGCTTATTGCAAACAAAATTTTCTACGTTGATTCTTAGCTCCAGAATAAAACGTGGAAAGAAAGCATTCATTGCCATCTGCTAAAATCAAAGTATTTGCATATAGTTGCAAAACAACCAACTTTTAAAAGTAGAAAAACCCATTTCCACTGATCTCCTCTCCAACACATGGAACTCAAAGGGAAAACCACCTGTATTACTTCTGGAGCCTTTGTCCCACACTGGGCAGCTGAGTGCCTGCTGGGCACAGTCTCCTTTGCTAAAAGGCTTTGGCAGGGAGAGGGATGGGGAAAAGCAAAAGTAAAAAAAAAAACAATTAAGAAAAGGAAAAATGGAGGAAGAATTGCCCAGTGATGGGCAACAAAGCTGATGAACGATCTGCAGCACAAGTCTTAAGAGGAGGAGCTGAGGGAGCTGGGGGTGTTCGGCCTGGAGAAAAGGAGGCTCAGGGGAGACGTTGTTGCTTTCCACAACTACATGAAAGGAGGCTGTAGACAGGTGGGGGTTGGCGTCTGCTCAGGTAAAAAGCGACAAGAGGAAACAGCCTGAGTTGCACCAGGGGAGGTTTAGATTGGATACTAGGAAAAAATTCTTCACGGAAAGGGTTGTCAAGCAGTGGAACAGGCTGCCCAGGGAAGTGGTGGGGTCACCATCCCTGGTGTGATATGCAGATGTGGTACTTAGGGACATGGTTTAGTGGAGGGCTTGGTGGTGCTGGCTTAAGAGTTGGATTTGATGTTCTTGATTTTAAAGTCTTTTCCAACAGGAGTGGTTCTGTGATTCTATGAGATGTGGGGGAGGAAGGGGAGCAGGAAAAAAGGGCATGGGAAAGCGGGAGGAAACGGAGAGAAGGGGAGAAACGAGGAAAGGGGAGAACACTGGAGTGAGAAGGGCGAAAAAGAAGAAAAGTGG